>NC_092246.1:4850000-4920000 GCF_036320965.1 Panulirus ornatus
TTTCACTTTTCCAGATCCGTATTTATTGTTTGTATCCCCGCATTAAAAAAAATATATGCATTAATCCGACGAATACTGGCTTCAGACTACACATACCTTCAGATATTCATGCCTGAAGTACATATGAAGGTAACACTTCAACTTCATGGTCTAATTTTTCTTCAGATAACGTGGTGATAAAAAAAACCTCCACTCGAATAAAAAGATATCTTCAGGGTTAGATATAGTTAATCTATGTGATTACTCGTATATCTGTGTTACAGAAGGGGAATTTGAAACTCATGCTGCCCCGTCTCTTAACTTTGTGTATAGACAACAATCTTATATACAGGGGGAGGATGAACAGTTAGGCTGGCTGTGAACCAGCTGTAGTACTGTCCGGGATTCGAAGCCGGGCCCGTTAGACAATGTAGGTTCTTATGTATATGTACTTATGTGTGTATGCATATATGGGTGTGTATGTTGATTACTATCAACATATATATAAGTCATTAAGACAGCAAACCGTATCGTACCTACCGCTACCTCAATGCGCGGGAAACGGCGAACAAGACTAAAATATAGTTGCAAATAAATTCTCTATGAATAGTATGCAAAGATACAATCATATCTCAACTAACTACTATACTGTAATGTTGACTGTTGCTATACACACACACAACATGTATGCAAATGAGAACACGGTTTTACATGCATCAGCTACGTAACCTTGATATCCCGATTTCTTTTCGTCCAAATAAGTTACCGAGGAGGTGCGACAAGGTCCAGATACAGGAGCGTAGACTTTGATCAAGGAATCAGAGACCTTTGGCATCGCACACCACAGAGAAAAATGCGAATACGTCATATTTGCTTGTGTGAAACACTGTACTAGTCATTTGGCAACACCCACTGTATGTAATCATAATTAATCTTTCCCCATTAAGTTCGTTATCGCTCTCGATATGAAATCCTTCGTCCATTCATTGATTTGCCATCCCTTCTACTCTGTTAATCTTAACTGCCTCGTTAGGATATGAAGTTAATTTGTTGCGACCTATAATTGCCTAGTCCCGCCCTTCAACTGCCTAGTTACGACCTTTGATTGTCTATGGACGATATCTAATTGCCTAGTTAAGACCTCTGTTTGTACAATGATGGTCTTTAATCGTCTAGTTACGAACTCTAATTCTAATCATGACCTTTCTTAATTGCCTAATTATGATCTTTTTAACTGCCTAGTTACAATCTTTCCTTGCCTACTTTCGATCTTTAATATCGTACCTACGACCATAAACTGCCTATTTCAGATGATCAATTGCCTACCTCCGACCCCAAATCGCCTAGTTACATTCCACTTAAGTCCTAACTATCTTCTTTTGTCTAATGACCTTCACGACACGTGTCATTTTTCTTCACTGGGGTTCGTCCTTTCGCCACCGGATACCCCACCTTCAGGGGTGAAAGTCCCTCATCCTACGCATCCTGCTCGAGGGAGGTTAGGCGAGGGCACGCGCCCTGGGAAGCTCCTGCAAGAGGAGGAGGAGGAGACGAGGAGGAGGGACCGACCTCAAAGGTCCCTTAAACCATAAGCGGGCGGAGAATCCTAGTTGAGCTAATGCAAGTGACGCATCGTATATCCTCTGGTGTGTTCTCTCTCTCTCCCACCGTCGTGAGAGAGAGAGAGAGAGAGAGAGAGAGAGAGAGAGAGAGAGAGAGAGAGAGAGAGAGAGAGAGAGAGAGAGAGAGAGAGAGAGAGAGAGAGAGAGAGAGTGTAACTGCGTAGTAGCAGCATCTGCTCACGGCAAAGAGACACTGTAGACTGAGGAACGTCTATGAGTGGGAGGTAAGTGTTATATGTGTGTGTGTGTGTGTGCTGTGTGTGTGTGTGTGTGTGCTGTGTGTGTGTGTGTGTGTGTGTGTGTGTGTGTGTGTGTGTGTGTGTGTGTGTGTGTGTGTGTGTGTGTGTGTGTGTGGGTTATGAACGCTAGATATAAGTATATGTATATGAGGTAGAAAGAGGACAAATACACTCAGAAAACATATATACACCCTAAAATACCAACGTGTACGAGATAAATAAAAAGAAACCCCAAATATTCCCAGTTACAGAGAAACACACACACACACACACACACACACACACACACACACACACACACACACACACACACACACACACACACACACACACACACCAAGAGGGAGATACAAAGGCAGCACACAGTGAAGAAAGGATATGATGATGATGATGATTAAGAAGACGCGTCAATCCTTCTCTGTTCTAAAGATAAGAGATATGAGAGTGAGAAAGGGGTGTGGTCTGGGGCGACGGTCACCCCTTTCTTCCTTACGCCCTCAGGTACACGAGCTGACGTCGAGGAAGAGTGAGGAGTGAGGAGTGAGGAGGAGTGAGGAGGAGGAGGGGAAGGAGACATTCTGACGTCACGAATTCGACGAGAGGATGTCAGAAATGATGGAGATTCCCCCCACTCCCTTCCTCTGGGCCTTCCACCAACAGCGAGATGTCGAAGAGGAGGTGACATCACCACGTCTCCTGAAGGAGGAGGATGTCAGGAGTGGAGGAGGACTTCAAGAAGCAGCAGACATCAGTTGGGGGGGGGGACATCATCTTAGATGTCCTTGGGAGGACAGAGGATGTGGATGTCAGGGATGGAGGAGGACCTCCAGCATCAGATGTCAGGAGAAGACATCCTGTCTGATGTCCCATGACTCAGAGAGGAAGTCATGGGAGGGTGCAGTCGCACGGGGCTTGCATGACTGGAGTGTGTGTGTGTGTGTGTGTGTGTGTGTGTGTGTGTGTGTGCGTGTGTGTAGTTTACCCACTGGCGCTGGTCGGGAGAGGTGAGTTCACCACTCACTGGATGCCCCATATATTTGAACATTCTTTTCTACCAAACAACTTTAGCCATTTCTCTGTGTGTGTCGTCTGCATTAAACCAAATCCTCAGTCAATTTATTCTATTTATCGACTACTCTTATATTTAAGAGGTACAGCATTATGTCTGTTTTTAAACAAGTTTCTTGCTTAATCTAACGTCCACTGGTTGCTTTCTCCTTATCTCTCTCTCTCTCTCCTGAAGAGCTGTTTTGTGTTTACGTCATCGATTTGTTTGAAAAAAAAACTTGGAGGTGTTGATCAGGTCACCCCTCACTCTCCTCTCTTCTAAGGTGGACGAGTTTATAGCCTCTAGCCTTTCCCTGTAAATCACCTCTTTGAATTATGGTACTATATTTTTTTTGAGTGATCATATGAGCATGTTCTGCATTTCTTTTTGCGTGTATGAGTGATCACATGTGTTTGTTTTGGACTTGTTTGCTTGCCTGTGTGTGTGTGTGTGTGTGTGTGTGTGTGTGTGCGTTCACACTAAGGTGCACTCACAAGTGTACCCATTAATCTATATCTGTACACAAAAACCTAAATGATCAGACAATAACGTACCCTATTCTCCCAAGCAGTGCTGATACCAACACACGGAAGTGCTAAAACATCAACACACGTCGGTGAACATCTATGTTAAAGTCTGCTAAAAAACAGTAAACATCTTAAGGCAGGAAACAGTGACAGTTTTTTTCTCCCTTCTGCGTATCAACGTTATGTTAATATGTTAATATAATGTTAATATATGCACGAGAACAATGGCACATCCTGAGTAGGGCACAGTGCAGTCACCCAGTACTTTGTTCGACGACGCGGGGGTGTGCCAGGGAGAAAGTTGGAGATGGTGTGTGTATGTGTGTGTGTGTGTGTGCGTGTAACCATGACTCACACTAGGGAGAATTCGCCCTACAAACAAGCAACTGAATCCTGAAGCAAAACCTTCGTTTATTCTTCCTTTCTTTTTTTTTTTTTTACAAATTTATTCGTAACAAAAAATTTAGAAAAAAGAATCACCATTTTTCTTTCTTCTTCTAACTGACGCCACCCACTTTTTTTTTCCCCTTTCGAATCTCCAGCTTAAATTATGTGTGTGTGTGTGTGTGTGTGTGTGTGTGTGTG
Source organism: Panulirus ornatus (assembly GCF_036320965.1). NCBI lineage: Eukaryota > Metazoa > Arthropoda > Malacostraca > Decapoda > Palinuridae > Panulirus > Panulirus ornatus. Next base: position 4,854,001 of record NC_092246.1, read on the forward strand.
TGTGGGGGGGGGGGGGTACCATAAAGACGCAGGGAAAATAATAGCCCTTGTCGGCTCAGGCTCATGTGAAGCGCAATTAAGAACAAAGGATCCCAGGGACTCCTCCACCCACCCTGTGTGACTCCTCCGTTCGAAGCAACGAGCCAGGGGGAGGGAGGGACACTCTAAGGCTTCGAACTCCTGGAATGAAACATGACAAGGACGGCGACCAACCGACTGACTGACTGACTTGGCCTTTTGAAATGACTCCTGAGAAATGCTGGAACCTTGGAAGGGGGTCTGAGGTAGGGAGTGGCGGCCCACCTCCGCCTGGCGAGGACGCCTTAGCCCTTCCTGGAAGCGATTGAGAGATCCATCCGCTGGTCACGAGACGTCTCGAGTTCTAGGTCTCGCGAGACCACCTCCTCCTCTCTCTCTCTGGAGACGAAGAGGCGTCCATTACGCTCGTGACGCGAACTGGTGGAAGGAACACTTGGCCTCGCGAAGACGCCGTGCATCCCCCATAGAAACAAGCCGAGACGAGCTCTCGGGTCAGACGTCTGCCATCTCACTCGGAGACAAGGCTGGGGGACCCCTTACATGGTGGACACTTGGAGATGCAGCTGCTGCTGCTGCTGCTGCTGCTGCGATTACGTCACGATTACGTCACGGCGTCCTCCATGGAAACAAGCTGGTTCCTCCTGCGTTTTGCCAAGACCCGACTCCAAACAATAAATAACCCATCCGATAACCAGACGAGTTAGGTAGTTACACGCAACACGAAGGGCTCGAAGGTCAATTGAAAGACTTGTACTAACTGCAATCGGAATTAAGCGCACACACACACACACACAGAAGTACATAAACGGAACAGATACTTAACAAGCAGCGCAGGTTCTGGTCATCTGAGCAGGAGATTAAGTGGAAATGAAGGTACTGAATAGTGATAAGAAGAAGAATGAGAAACTTTATATGAGGATAATTGATGTTCTGAGATATCTTATCCGGATATCCAGCCATAGATAAGATAATTCCTTTCAAAGATCAGTGCGACGAAATAAGATACAAGGATTCTATGAAGAAGAGGAAGAGGAGGAGGAGGAGGAAAGCATAGCTAAAAAAGCAAACAACAAAAGACACAGGCACAAGAAGTAGAAGAAGAAGGAGGAGGAGGAGAAAAGGAAGAAGAAAAAGAAGAGGAATAAGAAGAGGAATAAAGAGAAAAAGAAGAAGAAGAAAAAAGAAGAGAAAGAAGAAGAAGAAGAAGAAGAAGAAGAAGAAGAAGAAGACGAGCAAACGTATAACATCATGAACGATAGTTCCGCCTACAATGGATCATTAAAAAATAATACACATATGACGTTACAAATGTGAATACAAAGACGGATACAGAAGCACAGCGTCCATATGCATGTCTCTATCGCTACATAAATCAGGTACAGTAGAATAATCCAGAAATACTACATTCACAGACACTGATTAACCCTTCATTACAGAATACAACAGAATAATACAAGAATGTCGTGTCTACAGATACAGATCAATCAAGACACCACAAATGTGACAGAAAATTTCAAAAAGTATATGGCATCCATTGACATAAACCAACATTAGAGCATACAGTAACACTAGCATGGTGATCATGATGATACATTGACTCTAGTTAAAGTGAAGAGAAAAGTAAGAGAAGCCAAAGGAAGAAGAAGACAAGGGAAAGTGATGATAAGGGATAAAGAAGACAAGGGAAAGAGATGATAAGGGAAAGAGATGATAAGGGATAGAGAAGACAAGGGAAAGAGATGATAAGGGATAGAGAAGACAAGGGAAAGAGATGATAAGGGATAGAGATGACAAGGGAAGGAGGGGAGAAAGGAAAAAGAAGGGAAAGGAGGAAGAAGACAAGGGATAGAATAGGCAAAGGAAAGAGAAGACAAGGGAAAGAGAGGAGAAGGGAAACAGACGACGAGGGAAATGAAAAACAAAGAAAGAGAAGAAACAGGAAAAAGATAAATGAAAGAGAACACAAAGGAAAACAGAAGACCATGGAAAGGAAAGACATCGGAAAGAGAACACAAGGGAAACAGAAGACCAAAGAAAGAGAAGACATGGGAAACTGAAGGAAAAAGATGACAAGGGAAACAGAAGGACAAGGAAAGAGAAGGCCAAGGAGAGAGAACACAAGGGAAGGAGAAAGAAAAAAGAAGACAGGGGAAAAAGAGAAGACGGAAGAAACTGTTCAGGAAAACAGGGAAGTACCGTTTGATGAGACGATTATCGTACCTCTTGCATGCACTTCCCTCCCCACCTTGCGTAAGAAACACAAGCATCCAACCACACCCCCCCCCCCTTTCAGACAACCCCGGAAAATACACCCCCCCCAGACACCACGTATTCAGGGGTCGGGTCGTGAGATGGTCAAATATAATGAGAAAAAAATTAGTATGAGCCACACGACTAATGTGGGGTTGATTTAGACGGTATAGCAAGCTTATCTTTTAGACGGTATAGCAAGCTTATCTTTTAGACGGTATAGCAAGCTTATCTTTTAGACGGTATTGCAAGCTTATCTTTTAGACGTTATAGCAAGCTTATCTTTTAGACGGTATTGCAAGCTTATCTCTTAAACGGTATGGCAAGCTTATCTTTTAGACGGTATAGCAAGCTTATCTTTTAGACGGTATAGCAAGCTTATCTTTTCGATAAGATGAGGTTTTCAAAGGCCTTCTTCATCTGTCCAAGTTTAAGATAGTGGAAGAATATGATAAGATATCTTTATCCATCTGTTTCTTAGATAATCAATCGTTGCTTGATCTATACGCTCAAATCTGGTTATCTTTGCTACTTTTCTTCGTGAAATTTCTATGTCAATCCTTTCTTTCTGTTTTCTCATTCATTCATTTATTCACTTCTTCATTCACTTCGATACATTAATACACTTTGTGTGTGTGTGTGTGTGTGTGTGTGTGTGTGTGTGTGTGTTTTGTCTAAATGTATTTTCTCTATTTCTGACTATATTTTTTCTTACTTTTCATTCGAATTTTCTTATATATTTTACAATACGTCTCATCCCTTCCTTTCATCCTAATATTCCTCTCTCTCTCTCTCTCTCTCTCTCTCTCTCTCTCTCTCTCTCTCTCTCTTTGTCTCTCTCTCTCTCACACACACACACACACACACACACACACACACACACACATCTGTATTCAACCTCTTCATCTACACACACACACACACACACACACACACACACACACACACACACACACACACACACATAGACACACACACACACACACACACATAGACACACACACACACACACACACACACACACACACACACACACACACACACACGTGTTCTCTTCTTACACAACCTCCCACCGCTCCCTTGAAAGAGCAAAAACCCACACCACCACAGGCACTGATCCACCACAGTACCCAACGACCATACCACAACCACCACTACAATCACTGACCCCTTACCATACCATCCACTCCTCCACCAACCATCCACTCCACCACCTTACCATCCACTCCCCCACCAACCATCCACTCCCCACCAACCATCCACTCCACCACTTACCATCCACTCCCCACCAACCATCCACTCCCCACCAACCATCTACTCTATGACCAACCAACCACACCCCCACCAACCACCCACACCCCCAACAACCAACCACTCCCCCACCAACCAACCACACACCCACCAACCATCCACTTCACCCTCCAACCATCCACTCCCCCACCAACCACCCACTCCCCCACCAACTATCCACTCCCCCACCAACCATCCACTCCATGACCTTCCCTCCTTCACGAAGACAGGAGCATGTCCGCGTCTGTGATGTCATCATCATCATTATCATCATCATCATTAACAACAATCAGACGCGCATCATTCCCATCATAACTACTAAAAGAAATTACTTTTACAACCCTGCTTTGCCCATCCCTCTACAAGTACTTAACACTCTTTTAAGTCCTCTTAAAGTGACTCACTTGTCCTTTTAGTATATAAGTGGCGACCTGAATTATATGAAGTGCCGTCATCTAGCCTCTATCTCGAGTGGGTGGTTAATTAGAGATCTTAAATCAAACTCGAATCATCCCATCTCTATATAGGAATCTGACGTCATGAGATGGCGGAAGCTGGGCGACGTCATCGTTCACCCCGGCCAACCAAGGATCGGCTTGATGATGTCATGGCTACGTGGGGCCAGTCATATCTCCCCCCTCCGCGTACAACGCCCAATCCCAGGAAAGGCAAGTGATGTCATGGATGATAATTCGTCTCATTGGTTGATAACGGAATTAGTCAAGAACGCTACACAATTCAAGTCAATATATCGCTACTTTATGATGTTTTTAGACTAGTGACGCATACATCTTTCACACAAAAGGTGATATAACTATCATATATCATAATTAGAAGTTATTTAATAGGTAGAGCGTTCCATTCGTCTAAGTTTATGGAGTTTTGAGTTGATTAATAAATCGCGCGCAAGCACGAGCTGGCAGCCCCCCCTCCGCGGAGGGAGACATGAACTTGTATAAGAAAACGGAGGAAACCCGCGCAGTCGCAGTGGCTCGTGAGAGACGAGCTGATATACATCTGTTCTCGCCTCCTCTATTCGTACACCGTTTCCACAAAGGTAAGTCCCGGTAAACCTGTGTGTGTGTGTGTGTGTGTGTGTGTGTAATCTGGTATTTCTAAACTGCTTCCCGTGGATATAAGACCTCCAGTGTCGCCACTCCCTGTGTCTTACTTAAATATAACATTCCATGGAGAACACGTATTGTAGAACATATGATGTTCATGATGTGGAAGAATAAAAAAAAAAGGGTTTACTTTGACGTTATATCGAGATTAAAAGTCTTTTTTTTTTTTGATGCTTTGATGGATCCTGAACTCAATATAATGAACGTGTGTGTATGTGTGTGTGTGTGTGTGTGTGTGTGTGTGTGTGTGTGTGTGTGTGTGTGTGTGTTCAGAATATTTTCTTTACGGAGTTGCGTTCAAACCTTCCTGTTAGTGCATGCAACTGCGTTTTCTGAGACGATTTTGCCCCCACATATATGAACAAGAAACAAGGACGCCATATTGCATATCAGGAGGTCAAAGTTCAATGGGTTGTAATGTTTGGAAAGCCTCCAGATAAGCTTTCCTTTTTTTGTTTAAGGTGATATGTTTAATAGGCCTTCTCTAAGCTTTCAATGGAGGAGGAGGGGGATAGTTTAATAAGCTTTCCCTTTAAGCTTTACACTGGGGATGACGTGGCTTAGTAACCCTACCCTCTAAGCTTTGATCGAACTCACATGGTTTTAATAAGCTTCCCCTAAGCTTATACACTAGGAATGACGTGGTTTAATAAGCTTCCCCTAAGGTTATACTAGGAATGACGTGGTTTAATAAGCTTCCCCGAAGGTTATACTAGGAATGACGTGGTTTAATAATCCTAACCCTTAAGCTTTTTTATTCTAGTTCTATGGTTTAATAAGCTTCCAACTTAAGCTTTTATTCTAGTACCATGGTTTAATAAGCTTCCAACTTAAGCTTTTATTCTAGTACCATGGTTTAATAAGCTTCCAACTTAAGCTTTTATTCTAGTACCATGGTTTAATAAGCTTCCAACTTAAGCTTTTATTCTAGTACCATGGTTTAATTAGCTTCCAACTTAAAAGGGTTTAATAAGTCTCCAAAGTAAGGAACGATCCATCGCAACATCAACTGAACTTAGAGAGAGAGAGAGAGAGAGAGAGAGAGAGAGAGAGAGAGAGAGAGAGAGAGAGAGAGAGAGAGAGACGAATGACCTGGCTGGATTCTCCTGGGGTCGGTTCTGTGTGGGTTGCCTGCCGCACCACCCGTCTTGTTGATGACCTTACCTTACCACCACCACCCTCCTACCCACCCCCCCCCCCCCCACCCTACCAACCAACGCAACCGACCAACCAACGCGACCAGCCACTCACAACCCACACACCTCCCCCCCCAAATATCATCAACAAAGCAGATTGGCGACCAAGCGACTTGGACAGCCTCGTCTTCTCGCCCAACCATGACTTTGGAATCAGGGCGACACTGCGTCTCTCTCTCTCTCTCTCTCTCTCTCTCTCTCTCTCTCTCTCTCTCTCTCTCTCTCTCTCTCTCGTTGTTGACCCCGTCCATAGCTCGCGTCGGGAGGCGCGCACACACACACACACACACACACACACACACACACACACACACACACACACACACACACACGCACGGACGCACGCACGCACGCATGCAAGCGCGCGCTCGCTTGCCCCAAAAACCACCAACACATGACCGTCACGAGAGTGCTTTCCATAACGAAGGGAAGCGCTTCCCCACAAGCACACACACACACACACACACACACACACACACACACACACACACACACACACACACACACACACACACACCGGTTCCTGGTGTGGGTCGTCGAACGGGGCTTTGAAGCAAACACCTCCAAGGACAACACTTGCTGGCGACGCAACACAGCGTCGGGAATGGCAACAAGCGAGTCTTATGATACAACACTGCAACAGAGCAAGAACACTGTGCTCGGCTATACGATCCGACCAGCTTGGTTAAAGAGAGTCCCGTTAATTGACCACAGCGGGTTGGGAAAGTGAAGGGAAGGGTGGAATGTGTGTGTGGGATGGAAGGGTGTAGTGTGTGTGGGATGGGAGAGTGGAGTGTGTGAGGGACACATGGGTGTAGTGTGTTGGATGGAAGGGTGGAGTGAGTGAGGGATGGAAGGGTGGAGTGTGTGTGTGTGTGGGATAGAAGGGTGGAGTGTATGTGGTCTGGAAGGGTGTAGCGTGTTGGATGGTAGGGTTGGGTGTGTGTGTGTGTGTGTGTGTGGGGACAGATGGGTGTGGTTTGTAGAGTGCATTAGTGATGTAGAAGGTCTGGGGTACAGCGGTGCATGTGTGTACACCCTGAGGTAGGGAGGTGGGTCGGTCGGTCCACTACCACACTCCCTTCTTATGGTAAGGTACGGTAGGGTACTCCATCATCATCACCCGAGGGAACAAGACGCCATCATAATGATTATGATCAGCGGGTAAATTAGGGACGCCCTGGCGTGGATTCAGGGCTGTCGGGGGAGAGGTGTACGGAGGGCGCTCTCTCAACAGGTTTCTCAGGGCTGTCTGTCGCGACTCAGGGCCTCTCGCTAAGGGCCAAGAGCTGTCACTAAGCAACGCTAGCTAGCGAGCGAGTGAGCGAGCTAGTTAGCGCTGTTACTCATAACCATGGGATGGGGGGAGGGGAGGAGGGAGGGGGGTGTATGTATGTGAGTCACTAATGGGGGGTGATTGGAGGCAATTGGGTTCGACCATCGTGACGAGCCGGTCATTGGGATGGGAGGAGGGAAGGGGGAAGGGGGAGGTTTGGTCATGGAATTGAGGGGGAGGGGATGGGGAAGGGGGTGTCTTGTGGCGGTGAAACCCCCCCCTTTTTTTTTTCTTTAATTTACCGACAGGAAATTCCTCATGTGTTATGAGCATGAGAGAGAGAGAGAGAGAGAGAGAGAGAGAGAGAGAGAGAGAACCAGAAGTACCGAAAATAGGAAAAAACTAAGTGTTAAGGGACGGATACAGACGAGGCAAGGGAGAGGAATGTGAGAGGCGGTGAGTGAGAGAGGGCAAGAGTGAGAGGTACCATACACAGGAGGAGGAGTTCACAGGTCGTGAGGGAGGAGCCACGAAGGTCATAAAACTTCCGCCTCAAGAACACGACCAGAGAACACTTGTGGTCAGTAATGTGACTGAACGTAGAATCATTCTACTTCTGGGAGACGTGAGAGAGAGAGAGAGAGAGAGAGAGAGAGAGAGAGAGAGAGAGAGAGAGAGAGAGAGAGAGAGAGAGAGAGAGAGAGGAGACGAAATCAAACATCAAACAAAAAACAAGAAAAAAAGTTTTAGATCAGAAATGACCAACGGAATAATAATCAGAAGATCGAGACATTGAAGGAGAACATCGAGAACATCAAGACATTGAAGGAGAACACGAGATATTGAACATGGAGAACATCGAGACATTGAGGTAGAACATCGAGACATTGAACATCGAGAACATGGAGGCACTGAAGGTGTAGCGGATGGCGTGACATTCAAAGCGTCGTGTTCCAAACTGAGGCTCCTACGTGGCGGAAGACCTGATGGCCAAGGGCAATGAAAGGTCACTTAATAACACACACACACACACACACACACACACACACACACACACACACACACACACACACAAAAGGGGTCAGAGGGAGAAAAAACAGGAAGGAGGGCGCGTGAAACAGGAGGAGGAAGAGGAGTAGGAGGAGGAGGAGGTGGGGAGCAAGTTAAGTGACGGTGTTGCGAAAGATGGCAGGACGCGATGAGGGAGTCGTGTGTGGTTCCTGTTCTCGACGTGACTGAAGGTGATTATGAACATAAGAACAATAGGTCAAATGGAAGATTATAGTGTTTTCCGGGGGGGGGGGAGGAATGACTGGGGGATACGACAGGAGTTTTTGATGGACTGAAAACCTTCAAAAGGGACCAATTACGGAGTCGTTCATGTCGGTGTGTATAAACTGGAGGAGGATCGGGTGTAGATATCTCTTGCCCTTTCCAAAGGTGACTTTGATGGACGATGCGATGCTCTTGAGTTTAGGATGAAGACGGACGTTGTAGAATCCAATGCTATTATAGCCCCCGTCGTAGTCGCGTAGCTTTGCGTGAGGTGTTAAACCACAAGGACTCGTAACTACCCGAGGGTCAATACTATAACAACCAGAGGGTCAATACCATAACTACCAGAGGGTCAATATTATAACTACCAGGGGGTCAATACTATAACAACCAGAGGGTCAATACTATAACAACCAGAGGGTCAATATTATAACTACCAGAGGGTCAATACTATAACAACCAGAGGGTCAATACTATAACAACCAGAGGGTCAATATTATAACTACCAGAGGGTCAATACTATAACTACCAGAGGATCAATACCATAACTACCAGAGGGTCAATACTATAACTACCAGAGGGTCAATACCATAACTACTGCATTACCATCACGATGACGTCATCTACCATATTCCCAGCTCAGTAATTGGGGGGGGGGGGAGGGGGCAAGAGGACTCTACTGGGGGAACTATGGTAAATGAGTTGATAATGTAGGTCTTAACTATATGGGGTCAGGTCATTATACTCAAGGGTCGTACCGTCGTGGTGCTCAAGGATCGTACCGTCGTGCTCAAGTATCGTACCGTCGTGCTCAAGGATCGTACTGTCATGCTCAAGGATCGTACCGTCGTGCTCAAGTATCGTACCGTCGTGCTCAAGTATCGTACCGTCGTGGTGCTCAAGGATCGTACCATCGTGCTCAAGTATCGTACCGTCGTGCTCAAGGATCGTACCATCGTGCTCAAGGATCGTACTGTCATGCTCAAGTATCGTACCGTCGTGCTCAAGTATCGTACCGTCGTGGTGCTCAAGGATCGTACCGTCGTGCTCAAGTATCGTACCGTCGTGCTCAAGGATCGTACCATCGTGCTCAAGGATCGTACTGTCATGCTCAAGGATCGTACCATCGTGCTCAAGGATCGTACCGTCGTGCTCAAGTATCGTACCGTCGTGGTGCTCAAGGATCGTACCATCGTGCTCAAGTATCGTACCGTCGTGCTCAAGGATCGTACCGTCGTGCTCAAGTATCGTACCGTCGTGCTCAAGGATCGTACCATCGCGCTCAAGTATCGTACCGTCGTGCTCAAGGATCATACCATCGTGCTCAAGTATCGTACCGTCGTGGTGCTCAAGGATCGTACCATCGTGCTCAAGTATCGTACCGTCGTGCTCAAGTATCGTACCGTCGTGCTCAAGTATCGTACCGTCGTGCTCAAGGATCGTACCGTCGTGCTCAAGGATCGTACCGTCGCGGTACGATGAACGCCTTCGGGGATAGCGAGAATGTTAAGGTAGAAGTTACCAAAGCTAAAAATGGGAGGGAAAAATAATACAGACATAATTTAAAGAAGGTTTAATACTGAGCCTTATTATCCCTCCCTTACTCACCTCTGTCCTGTCATACGGACGTAAGCCACGAGCACTCAAGGGCGACGCATTAAGTCGAGAGTCAGGTGTGAGGATCACCAGTTCTCATCTGCCACATGTCCAAGTGCAAGGATGACGGGGTGGGTGGGTGTGTGATGCCTCCTCTCTCTCTCTCTCTCTCTCTCTCTCTCTCTCTCTCTCTCTGTCTCTCTCTCTCTCTATCTGAGGGGTGGGTGGGTGTGTGATGCCTCTCTCTCTCTCACTCTCTCTCACTCTCTCTCTCTCTCTCTCTCTACCTGAGGGGTGGGTGGGTGTGTGATGCCTCTCTCTCTCTCACTCTCTCTCACTCTCTCTCTCTCTCTCTCTCTCTCTCTTTACCTCCCCACACGACCAACGCCATAACCAGAGGGGGCGGTCGCTCATGTTCCTAACCATCCACGATCATCATCATCATCATCTTCATCATCATCATCATCTTCATCATCTTCATCACCATCACCATCACTTTCACCAACAGCCTTCTTCCCCCTGACCCATCACCCATTACCACAAGCACTTTCACCATTCCGTCAACACCACCCTCTTATTCACCCCCACCCCCCTTCACCACTTTCACCACACTCGCTGTGGGGCAGAGAGAGAGAGAGAGAGCGAGAGAGAGAGAGAGAGAGAGAGAGAGAGAGAGAGAGAGAGAGAGAGAGAGAGAGAGAGAGAAGCAGTACTTTCCAAGGCGGTTCTTATGTAATGGGCAACACGGCTCTGTCTGTCTATCTATTCACCTATCTATCTATCTATCTATCCATCTACATATCTACTCATCTATCTATCTATCTGTTCATCTGCCTATCTATCTATCTATCTATCTATCTATTCATCTACCTATCTACTCATCTGTCTATCTATCTGTTCATCTGCCTATCTATCTATCTATCTATCTATCCACCTACCTATCTACTCATCTGTCTATCTATCTGTTATCTGCCTATCTATCTATATATTCACCTATCTATATATTCACCTATCATTTCATCGGCCACACTATCTATGTATTCATGCCTATCTATCCATCTCTCTCTCTCTCTCTCTCTCTCTCTCTCTCTCTCTCTCTCTCTCTCTCTCTCTCTCTCTCTATCTCTCTCTGCCTTTCCTGTCTCTCTCTCTCCCTCTGTCTCATCTCTTCCGTCACACCTGGCAGGACAGGCAGCTGGCCCGTCAACGCTTCATGACGCCACCACGCCCCACCTAAACAAAACCAAAACAAAAACAAACACAACGATTTAATGGGTTGATTTGCGGTGATGAGATCAAACTCCCACCCTCCCCCCCCCCGGCAGAGGAGGCCACCACCTTGTCTGGCCTCCAGCCCTGGCCTCTCGCCAAATACCTCATCGCCAACTAAGGTTTCCAGCCCTTGCGACACACACACACACACACACACACACACACACACACACATCACCACGGTTTTCCACGCACGGGAGGGGGGCGGGGGGCGTTGGGGGGAAGGGGGGCTGTTGCTTCGTCGCGCGCGCGCGCGCACGAACGAACGAACGAACGAACGATGACGGATGTCGAAGCGGACACCCCCCCCCCCCCCCACGCCTCGCGCCAGGGGTCGCCGACGACGAACGACGAGAGAGAGAGAGAGAGAGAGAGAGAGAGAGAGAGAGAGAGAGAGAGAGAGAGAGAGCGAAGCACGTATACAAGACGATGATAAACTAAGATCATATGAAGAAAAAGAAAAATATGAGACGATCTGAGGGAGGTAATTGTGGTAGCCATGGCCGACATAGGGAAATTTCCCTGCCGCAGGCCACACACACACACACACACACACACACACACGTCTCTCTCTCTCTCTCTCTCTCTCTCTCTCTCTCCCTCCCTCTCTCTCTCTCTCACTCTCTCTCTCCCTCTCTCTCTCTCTCTCTCTCTCTCTCTCTCTCTCTCTCTCTCTCTCTCTCTCCCTCTCTCTCTCTCTCTACCTGGTTATCTGGCATGTGGGAGTTGCAGGGGGAAGGGGGAAGATGAGTTGTAGGAGGGGAGGGGGAAGAGGAGCTGCAGGGTGGGGGAGGGGGAAGAGGAGCTGCAGGGGAGGTGATGTTGGGCTTGAGATGGGGGGATATTCTGGGGGGGGGAGAAGAGTGGGAGTGAGGAGCAATGAGGAGTGAGGAGGAGTGAGGAGGAGTGAGGGAAATTTATTCATGGTGGAGAGAATGTGAGTATGAGTGTCAGGGTATATTCTACTGTCGTCCTCTTCGTGAGAGGGAAAAATTATGAGTAAGTAGATTATAAAAACCTTCACATCCTCATATTTTTACGTCACTCCTTACCTCATAATCTGTATATAAACATTATATCATTCCCTCGACACTGGAGCTTTGTGGTTTAAAACTATTTTGCCTCCAACTATCTACAATACACATTCAGGACACAGACACAGACACACACACACACACACACACACACACACACACACACATATATATATATATATATATATATATATATATATATATATATATATATATATATATATATGATCGTCCTTCTGCAGATATATGACTTCATCACAGACCATCGGGGGGTCTTCTGTGACCTGTTTTCCCCCCCCACACTTACGGTCATGTACACCCACGTACACCCATGTTGCACCACATACACACCCATGGACACCCATGTACTTCCACTTACGTTCATGACCTTTCACGTACTCCCATGTACTTCTACATGTCCCCCCCCACGTACACCCGTATATGTCCTTGTACCTCCGTTGTACACATATACAAACCCTTGTGTGCACTCCCACGTACACCCGTATATACCCTTGTACCTCCATTGTACACATATAAAAACCCATGTACACTCCCCACATACACCTGTATATACCCTTGTCCCTCCGTTGTACACATAAAAACCCATGTACACTCCCCACATATACCTGTATATACCCTTGTACCTCCGTTGTACATATAAAAACCCATGTACACTCCCCACATATACCTGTATATACCCTTGTACCTCCGTTGTACACATAAAAACCCATGTACACTCCCCACATACACCTGTATATACCCTTGTACCTCCGTTGTACGCATATACAAACCCATACGTACACCCCCACGTACACCCGTATATGCCCTTGTACCTCCACTGTACACATATACAAACCCATGTACACCCCCACGTACACCCGTATATGCCCTTGTACCTCCACTGTACACATATACAAACCCATGTACACCCACCCCCACGTACACCCGTCATGCATTCCCGCGGTAGGGTTGCCAGGGGTCGCTTGACAAGAACACTGTGTTCTGAGGGCCATGAATTGCGTATTGCTTCATGCGTAGGAATCCACGTGAGGCGCGTATTTCCCCCAAATCCTCTCTCCCCCTGGGGGGGGGGGGTGTAACCTCCTTGCTTAACAGACCATGAAAGAGACCTGCTATTGTACGGTAAACCCAAACACCCACACACCTCCTCCCTTCCCCCCCTCACCATTGTCTCTCGTTGACCGTATGCAAATGAGATGAGAGCAGTCGCTTTGGAAAGAGATATAATCTTTTATCTGCTGTTATCATAGGTGTTGTATAATGTAAATCTTTTACTATGCTTTTATTTCTGGTTATTTTGACTTCTTTTGTTTACCTACGGATAAAAGAATAGAGGAGACACATATTATGGTCTTAGTGGCCACTGGGTATGGCTGGTGGAAGCGGGTGTCGCTAATGTATTTAGCGTCCAGCAGTCGTAAAATTAAAAGGAGGGGAAGAGAGTGTTATACACGGAGGATGAATGAACTGGATGGCATTCATCAGGAGGGGGTGGGGTGGGGGGGGGGCCCGAGAGTCGGCTGTCTCCATGTCAATAGATATCGGGAAGTGAGTGAACAATGTTAGGAAAAATAATGTGGGGAAAAAATAAGTGAAAAGAGAAAATGCAAATAACACACACACACACACACACACACACACACATACTCATGCATGCACTAGTAATCGTATACATATATATATATATATATATATATATATATATATATATATATATATATATATATATATATATATATATTCCTATGAGTCCACGGGGAAAATGAAACACGAAAAGTTCCCAAGTGCACTTTCATGTAATAATCACATCATCAGGGGAGACACAAGAGAGAAATATAACAGTCAGTTGATATACATCGAAGAGACGAAGCTAAGACGCCATTTGGCAAACATGTGATTGTCCAAAACATATATATATATATATATATATATATATATATATATATATATATATATATATATATATATATATATATATATATATAAACCTGAGTAATAGAATGAGGTAATGCTTGAGTCAAAGCAAAGTTGTCGGTCAGCTATTAATAAGGCTCTCGCGTTTTGAGTAAACATCTGTCTCACTTCCAAATATATTCGTGAGTTTTTCATTTTCTCATCGTACACACCGAGGCAGGAACCGGACTGTTGCCAAGGTCGAACTCATGACTTCATTTGACACAAAAAGAGCTGGAAATGATGGCCTTCATATCCACGCTGATGTGCATCACTGTACACCATGAATGTGGCCATGAAACAATTTATATGCGATTCTTTCGTCTGTGACAAAAGGCTGTGGTAGAGAGGGGATGAAGGGGTGTACATAGACGAGGTCTGGTGTACAACACTGTACATAGAGGAGGTTTGGTGTACAACACTGTACATAGACAAGGTCGGTTCGACATTGTATACAGACAAGGTCGGTTCAATACTGTACATAGACAAGGTCTGTTGAACAATGTACATAGACAAGGTCTGTTGAACACTGTACATAGACAAGGTCTGGTGTACAACACTGTACATAGACCAGGTCTGTTCAACACAGTACACAGACGAGGTCTGATACACAACACTGTGGGACACTGTCGGGCAGTCTGTATAACACTGTCACGATGGGTTTATCTGTGCCACGGGAGTCTGTTGACATAGACACGCGTGACCATATATTTCTCCTCATCTTTTTGTCAATTCCTGTCAGGTTGTGTGGACTTAAAAATGGTTCTTTCTTTGTTTACAGGCTGTCATCATGTACACCAGCGCGACCCTCACCTTGCTCCTCCTGGCGACCGTGGGTGAGTGTCCGAGTAGAGAGAGAAGAGAGAGAGAGAGAGAGAGAGAGAGAGAGAGAGAGAGAGAGAGAGAGAGAGAGAGAGAGAGAGGATGATACGCGTAGCGTCATCCTGAGGAACTATGACTGGGTAAGGTCCTCTTCATAACGGTATATGGGTAACCCTGCATAACCCTGGTCGAGCCACTGTGACAGAACCCTGGTCGAGCCACTGTGACAGAACCCAGCTGAAGGCACGGCCCGAGAACGCATTTCCTCAGTGGTGAAATGAAATGGGCAATGAGAGAGGAGAGTTGGCGGAGGAGCGGATGATCTGCTCTCTCGTCCAACCCACAACAAATGGAGAACTGTCTCCACACACAAACACACACACACACACACACACACACACACACACACACACACACACACACATACATACACATACAAACATGACCAATCATGTATGAATCGTAGTGTATATAGATGAACATTTATAATCAAGTTATCAGAAGTTAGTTAAACTTTATAATCAAGTTATCAGAATTTAGTTAAACATTCATAATTAAGTTATCAGAATTTAGTTAAACATTTATAATTAAGTTATCAGATCAGATGTTAGTTAAACATTTATAATTAAGTTATTAGTAGTTAGTTAAACTTTATAATTAAGTTATCAGAAGTTAGTCAAACATTTATGATTAAGTTATGTGTTTAGATTGTGTTTTCGAACTTCAATCAGTTCAGGTGGCCTCACTCACGCCAGGGAATCGAAACACAGCTAAGGTGAGTAGGAGGAATGACCTGAAGCCTTTGACTCAGCTTCATTACAGATCTAAGCTTTAAGCTTTTTCATTTACAACTTATCCCTAATTCCCGTTATCTCGGTGAAGGTCATCAGTGGTGAAGGCGAAACTGGTGAACACTGACTTAATTCTTCCTCTTCCTCCTCCTCCTTCTTCAGGAACGCTGAGCACGGCCAAGGAGAGGGAATGCCACAAGGGCGACTTCAACTGTGGTGGGCGGTGCATCCCCAAGAAGTTCGTCTGCGACGGTTACTTCGACTGTGGCGACGGCAGCGATGAGGTGAGTGAGTGACTCCGGCTGGGGTGAGAGAGAGAGAGAGAGAGAGAGAGAGAGAGAGAGAGAGAGAGAGAGAGAGAGAGAGAGAGAGAGAGGGGTGATACGTAAGGTCCAGACTGAAGAACACAAACTCACCATAAAGAAAGAGGGGGTTCTCTCTCTCTCTCTCTCTCTCTCTCTCTCTCTCTCTCTCTCTATCTATCTATCTATCTATCTATCTATCTCTATCTCTATCTCTCATCTATCTATCTATCTATTTCCATCTCTCCTACCCGCAAAAGTAAGAGAAACCTGACCGAATTTCTCATCTCCAGAGCGACTGCAAGATAAATCTGCGTAGTGGGTTCAGCGCCGATGCCCCCGCTGCTCCTCCTCCCGCAGACCAACCCATACTCTTCAACTCTCCTCCCGCAGCCGCAGAGCATCCTATTGTCTTCGATGCTCCTCCCGCAGCTGCAGCACCTCCAGCCTTCCATGACTTCCCCCCTGAGGAAGACGCCCCAACCTTCCCCCTGGAGTTCGGGCCTTAGTTTCCCCACTGGAGATGGGGGACGAAGGCTGAATCACCGAACGCCATAGAAGGAGCGGGACGCCAGTCCTTGTAGGATAGATGTAGGATAGGAGTGAAGCTAGGTAGTGGGATAGGGAGGATGACACGTGATATACCCGCCTTAAATATGTCCTGGGTTAAGGGATTAGGAGGGAGGGAGGGAGGGTACCACGTGATATACCTGCCTTAAATGTATATTCATTTTTGAAAGGCCATAAGAATATATCTTCCATCCGTCTTCAGTCTCCACGAGTATTTTGTGAAGGACGAAGAAGAATATTCTGGTTATTGTCGGAGTGTTGTCTTCAGGGTTGAGGGTGTGTGTGTGTGTGTGTTACTGAGGCAGGAAAGGGAGCTTGGGGGCGTGGGGGCGTGTTGACTACAGCCAGTGTCAGGTGTATAAATCAGCCCTGTGGCTTAGGGTCGTGTGTACTGTAGCCATCATCACATACCTGGCTTATATACTGGACTCCTGTCAAACATATACCCCGTCTGTTCTGTTGATCAGTGAGGAGAATGGGGATCTTATAGTGAAATGCTTGATGTAATTCATGGAATAAATAACTATATCAAACAAATATATATTTATGTTGATGTATATACGACACACACACACACACACACACACACACACACACACTCACACACACACTAATGTATATATAACAAACACACAAACATACATAAATGTATATACAACACACACACACACACACACAAATGTATATATAACAAACACACATAAATGTATATACAACACACACACACACACACACACACACACACGCGCACACACACACACACCGTTATCCAAATTCATATAAACACAACTATACCCGTTTTTCTCTCTAAGGTAATTCCAATGATAATACTTATCCCTTGTTATAACTCTCCAAGTACAACTCAACTGGAATGGAAGTAATTTCACAAATTACAACCAACTTGTTATTATAACATTACTGTCTTGGATGAGGTGATATTCTATGTTAATTGAAGGCGATTACGATGCCTTGCTTGGAAGTGAAAAACAAAATGCCAATATATATATATATATATATATATATATATATATATATATATATATATATATATATATATATATATATATATATGTAAGTTCCTAAGTAATTTATATTTATGTGATATTGAGAAAATTAAAAATTATTTTGTAAACATGATTTTTATTTATCTTTCCTGTTTAACTGTTATATTTCTTTGAGCTAGATTTAACACACACACACACACACACACACACACACACACACACACACATATACAATATGAAAGCCCCGCGTCACACATTCGCCACACACATATATACACAATATGAAAACCTCGCGTCAGCAGGAATCCTTCGGGTTATGATACTGAATTGCAAGGACCTCCTGGTTCCTGAGGGGCCCGGCCCAGGCAAGCCCCCGGGAGGAGATTTCTCCCTGAGTCCAAGATGTCCTTTTGGTCCGTAAGGAAACGAGGACATCCTTTGGTAACACTGTTATGAGAGAGTTGGTACCACTGTCATGGGAAATCTCATATCTCACGTTTTCTGTGGAATTTTATTATTAAATATTTTTCTCTCGTGTGTGATAACGGAGAATCTGAGAAGAATATTTGTATACATAACGTAAGTCAGATTTCTGAATATATTATTAATATGAATATCTATAAGCTACGAACAAGCTGGTACATTTACTCATATTTCTCTTTTCTATGTTTTGTATTTAAGCATTTACTCATATTTTTTTTTCTACGTTTTGTATTTAAGCATTTACTCATATTTTTTTTCTATGTTTTGTATTTAAGCATTTACTAATATTTTTTTTTTCTATGTTTTGTATTTAAGCATTTACTCATATTTCTCTTTTCTATGTTTTGTATTTAAGCATTTACTCATATTTTTTTTCTTCTATGTTTTGTATTTAAGCATTTACTCATATTTCTTTTCTGTTTTGTATTTAAGCATTTACTCATATTTCTTTTCTATGTTTTGTATTTAAGCATTTACGCATATTTTTTTCAATGTTTTCCATTGCAAAATATTTCTTTACTGACAAACTTAAAGCTTGTGAGACTGAGGCATATAATGATTTAGGACATACATATTGGCCAGTGTATATGACACACACCACTCGGTAAAGATAACGACCAATAGCGACTAAAGCATGGTTCGGTTCCATGTCTGAACGTGAGCTAAAGGTTTCACGTGAGGATACTGAAGCATGGTTCGGTTCCATGTCTGAACGTGAGCTAAAGGTTTCACGTGAGGATACTGAAGCATGGTTCGGTTTCATGTTCGAACGTGAGCTAAAGGTTTCACGTGAGGATACTGAAGCATGGTTCGGTTCCATGTTCGGACGTGAGCTAAGGGTTTCACGTGAGGATACTGAAGCATGGTTCGGTTTCATGTTCGAACGTGAGTTAAGGGGTTCACGAAGCTGTCTCACTAGAACTGATGCGAAGTCTACTCGATTCAAATAATCTACACTTCGGATGCTATATTCTTTTCTATCTTGTTCAAGTATCTATAAGCTGTATGGATAATATTAACATTATATGCACCCATGAGGCGTAGACAGAGGCCCATAATTGCTGGTTTGGCTGCTAATATTCTCTGATTTTCGCATCTATATGACCTGTGGGGAATGAAATTTATAACGGTAGGGGATCGAATATTACATATACTTGATTTCAACGGGAAATGGAGGTGGGAACTTTCATCATTTGGGTCAGTCATTAGATTTAGAAAAAAAACAAAAAAACTCTGCAATTACTGGAATGTTAACATTAAAGAGACACACTAATTAGCCAGTTGAATTATGAGATGCGGAATGTAGGTCATGGGGGGAAAAAATAACTTTAAATTCAACGCAAGAGTCATGTTGGCAGATGATCATGGAAAAAAAATAATAGCGTACCATTTGATGTATTTGCAATGAACATATTGCCGATGGCAAACAGCTCCTCCATCCGAGCGTTAAATGCAGTCTTTGAGTCTCTGAGAAATGCGTCAATGCGTAGTAGCACAAAGGAACAATCTTATTTAGGAGTTTTGTATAATAGTTTGATACGTTTTCTTTATTTCTTTTCTTTCCTCGGACATGGCACGGGTAAAACGTAACCCAATCATGGTCAGCTTGGACGATAAGAAAACAAAAATAGGACGGAAAAAAAATACGAAAATAGCCATGGCTCCACAAGTGTGTGTAAACCTGACCCTCAGAGGAAGAGAGGGTTATAGGACGAGGGAAAGACGAGGGGAGGGACGAGGGAAAGACGAGGGGAAGGGAGGCAGTTCCACATCTTCGCCACTCGAGGGATGAAGGCGCTACCATAACGGGCAATCTTAGTGTGACTACAATCCACATAGAAACTATGGGAAGCGTGTGCTGAGGGTCCCAGCTTTTGTTAGCTGGGACACGTATGCAGCAGACACCTACCAAAAGCAGTTAAATAATAGCCGTAGATGAGGGAGAGGGGCAGCAACAGAGAGGGATGGTTGGAGTGAGGTAAGACCCGGAGAATCTATAATACGAATGGCTTTTGTTTACATCCTGGCGAACAGGAAGTGGTGGATGAAGAAGAAGACATGGGAGCAGTACTCCACTCCTAACGTGAATCGAACCCTCCTAGATATGAACCACCTGCTCACAAGGATGATAACTAGCCACCTGTACAACACACTCAAGGATCGTGCAGTCGTGCTCAAGGATCGTGCTCAAGGATCGTACCGTCGTGCTCAAGGATCGTACCGTCGTGTTCTAGGATCGTACCATCGTGCTCAAGGATCGTACTGTCGTTGCTATAGGATCGTACCGTCGTGTTCTAGGATCGTACCATCGTGCTCAAGGATCGTACTGTCGTTGCTAAAGGATCGTACCGCCGTGTCCAGGGATCGTACCATCGTGCTCAAGGATCGTACCGTCGTTGCTAAAGGATCGTACCGCCGTGTCCAGGGATCGTACCGTCGTGCCATGAATCATACCGTCGTGCTCAAGGATCGCACCATCTTTGCTCAGGGATCGTACCGTCGTACGAGAACCCATGAAGAAAAGCTAATGATTATCACCCCTTAAAATTCATGAAACAGATTCCCCTTTTCCAGATATGCTGTTGCAGCCACGAAACAACCACGTTGATCAAGCAACCCAGAGTAAACATCAAGACTCATAGGCATCAGAAACACTTGCATTCTCGGACGGGCAGTGGACGAAGCTCCTCAAAACAGACACGTAACACAGGGTCAAATATTCACACGAGAGGACGAGGTTTGTTGGGCATCTCTGAGCAGCATCTCCCCTCCCCCCCCCTAGATCTCCGTGGACCGAAGGCTGTCACGCTCCAGCATCCGTCATGTTTGATGTCGGGGGTACGTCAATCTCTCTCTCTCTCTCTCTCTCTCTCTCTCTCTCTCTCTCTCTCTCTCTCTCTCTCTCTCCTGGCAATTTGAGCGGATGAAACGTAAAGATCAGCGAGCAAAGTAGAGAGGTCAGACATCGCTAGGAGGTGAGACAGCAGCGAGGCGAGATGCGTTGTCTTTTCTTGTATTATAAGCACAATGTTCAGTGGAGGATGATACAGACGCACCAGAGCTGAAAACCTCACAATCCGGATGTAGCCTTCCTTGGGTTGGTTGAGGTTTCCAGGCATAGACACACACACACAGACACACTCAGACACACACACACACACACACACACACACACACACACACAGGCACACACCTAACCTTGAGTGTATTTGCTCTGGGCTTATATATATGGTGGAGTTGGCAAGACCAGAAATAGACAAGAATGAAGGGGAATTGAGGACATTCTGATAAAGAAATACTGAATGAAACTGAAAGAAGAAGAAGAAAAAAGAAAGAAATTAGGGACGATAACTACACTAAACATAATAATATGTAAATAAGATAGAAAAACTCTGACACAAGAACCATGTTATGTTACCACGGAAAAAACCGAAGTTGATAAACTGATAAATGAATTACCGAAGACTAACGCCATTCAGTTATTCCCGAGACCAGGCGAGATGACGGGGGGCACACAGGAATAAATGAATGCCATTGCCAATTACGATCACATGAAAGTCTTTCTATATACTGGAGGGGAAGGCTCGCCACGTTAGGGTTGGGGTAGGGGCGACTGTGGGGGAAGCGTGTGTGTGTGTGTGTGTGTGTGTGTGTGTGTGTGTGTCTGTGTGTGTCTGTGTGTGTGTGTGTGTGTGTGTGTGTGTGTGTGTGTGTGTGTGAGTTTTCATGCAAAGTGAGACATGTAAAACGTTGTTTGAAAATTGGTTTTAAGATCACTTTGGGTACATGGGTGAGAGAGGGTGAGGTGTAATGTGGGGGGGGGGGGGGAATAAAAGGTTCAAGGTGAGGGACTGTAGTAGTAGTAGTAGTTCAAGTAGTAGTAGTAGTAGTAGTAGTAGTAGTAGTAGTATAGTACTACTACTACTATTACTACTACTGCTGTTACTAACAGTAATTATCATCATTATCATGATAATGATAATGATTATTTTTGTTATTATTGATAAGGAAGAAGAAGAAGAAGAAGAAGAAGAAGAAGAAGAAGAAGAGAAGAAGAAGAAGGAGAAGAAGAAGAAGTAGAAGACGGAAGAGGTGGGGACTGGCAAGGAAGAAGGGGAAGAAAGTGGGAAAGAAATTGAAGAAGAAAGAGTAAGACGTGAGTAAGAAGGAGGCAACACCAGCAGCAGGATCGCACCATTAACAAGTACGAGGGGCGAGGTGTGGTGTGGGGCGTCTGGCCACCAAGATAAGAAGACAGTTAGAGACACTCTCTCTCTCTCTCTCTCTCTCTCTCTCTCTCTCTCTCTCTCTCTCTCTCTCTCTCTCTCGAAAACCTTCGCTCTCGCTCGCACGTCTTCGGGAAAAGAGACACGCAGGGATTTTACAACCTCTCGAATCCAAAAAAGCCTTCCCCTCCCTCCTCCTCCCTTTTTTTATTCTTATGCATTTCTTACGACATGACGCATAGTTATGCACATCCCCTCGGATGATAAGGGTTCGGAGGATAAGGTTAAATCGCTTACGAGACTTGTTGAACCCGAAGGTGGTGGATCTGGTGTGATGGGAGACGTCTGTGTGTTAGGGGCCAAAAGGTTTGCTGCTCCTGTCTCTCTCAAACTATCTTTCAAAAGGATATATATATATATATATATATATATATATATATATATATATATATATATATATATATATATATATATATAGTATCGACTTCTAAAGCAGGCAGTTCTACCGAGTGAACAGCTGCAAGGTGGGTCTGGCTCAGTTTTGTTTAGTTACAGGTACACAATGCTGGTCGCGCCTCCTCGTCAGAGAAAACGTGCTCCCAGGTCCTCTCAAGGTCAGTACTGGGGGAACTAAATAATGGTTTTCTTTTAACAGTTGCTCTTATTTCAAGCCACATTCTCTGTCTGTCTGTCTGTCTGTCTGTCTGTCTCTCTCTCTCTCTCTCTCTCTCTCTCTCTCTCTCTCTCTCTCTCTCTCTCTCTCTCTCTCTCTCTCGTAGAAGGCAACTAAAAGGAAAGGGAGCGGGTGGCTGGAAATCCTCCCCTCTCGTTCTTTTTTTTTAATTTTCCAAAAGAAGGAACAGAAAAGGGGGCCTGGTGAGGATATTTCCTCAAAGGCCCAGTCCTCTGTTCTTTACGCTACCTCGCTAACGCGGGAAATGGCGAATAGTATGAAAGAAAAAGAAAGTTATATATATATATATATATATATATATATATATATATATATATATATATATATATATATATATATATATATATATATATAACCTTCACCGTGAAAAGGTATATGTACAATCACCACTTATTTTCTCTTTCCAGTGGTGATTGTGCATATATATATATATATATATATATATATATATATATATATATATATATATATATATATATATATATTTATAATTAGTGGCACCAGGAGCACCAAACTCATTACAACTCCAGATCGCTGGTAAATTTAACTCTTCTATTAGCTCTATGAACTGCCTCTGACGGTTGCCAACTTTGCTGTTGGCTCTGACCCAACCTGCAAACACTGCTCTGACCTCTGACCCTGCGGGCCACCGACTACCACGCTAGTACTTCGACGCGTTTCGAACGTGTATTGAAATCAATATTTCCAAAAAAAATAATAAGAGAGAGAGAAAAGAATGTCATGATGTCACCACTTTCGAGAGGAAAAGGTGATTGGTCGTGTATAATGAATTGAATTTTTAATGATTAAGTTCTCCAACAGCGAGATTCTCTCTCTCTCTCTCTCTCTCTCTCTCTCTCTCTCTCTCTCTCTCTCTCTCTCTCTCCCTCTCTCTCTCTCTGTGTTTGTCTGTCTGTTTCTGTGTGTCTGTCTGTGTCTGTCTGTCTGTCTCTCTCTGTCTCTGTCTGTTTGTGTCTGTCTGTCTGTCTGTCTGTCTGTCTGTCTCTCTCTCTCTCTCTCTCTCTCTCTCTCTCTCTCTCTCTCTCTCTCTCTTTCTGTGTTAGTCTGTTTCTATGTGTCTGTCTGTCTGTCTGTCTGTGTCTGTCTGTCTCTCTGTCTGTCTGTCTGTCTGTCTGTCTGTCTGTCTCTCTCTCTCTCTCTCTCTCTCTCTCTCATCAGGACCCCTACCGGCTCAGGTCGCCAGGGCATCGAACCAGGCCAAAGAAAAAAATCGAATCCCTCACTCGACAAGCGACTCAAACGCAGAGCATTTCGGAAGATGAAACACAAACAAGTGTCCACCACACAATAGGAAACACTGTTGACATAAATCTAAAATGAGGAGGTAAATAACTCCCCCCCTCCCCACACCCCCCCACACCCCACCTCACTCTTCCGCCAGTCAAAGTAACAGACAAAAAGAAAAAAAAGAAAAAAAATCCATTTTTTTGGGGGGGGGAGGAGCGAAGGAATACGAGCGATAGATAAAGATCTTGTGAGTCTTGCTGATCGATATATGGCACCCGGCGTGCGGGAGGGAATACCCGAAAGTTCTCGGGGAGAGGTTGAGTGTGTGTGTGTGTGTGTGTGTGTGTGTGTGTGTGTGTGTGTGTGTGTGTGTGTGTGTGTGTGTGGGGAAGGGAAGGGGAAACTCAAGCGATATCCACTAAGTATAAGAGAGATGCTCAGGCAATCTAACTTTCCACATGTGTGTTATCCGTCGTGTTTATCTTTTATCTTTTATCCAGCGTTTTGAGAGGATATTCCTCTGTAGTCTGGTTGAAGTGAGGCGTTCTGCAAGCTCTTATCTCGTTATACATACATATATATATATATATATATATATATATATATATATATATATATATATATATATATATAAATGAGCCACTGAGAATATTTCTATAGACTAATATAAAAGGGGCAATAAAAAAAAAAGTGCTAAAACTTCCCATAGTTACCCCAACTTACTCCATTTTCTTTCACGTACATCACACTCCATTTTCTATAGATCCAGATTTGTATTTCAAAAACCATACCTTAACTTCATGACACTAAGTGATCCATCTCTCATATTCATTAGATCAAGAATAAAAAAAGAATTGAAATAAAATCAAGCCACAAGCATTTTGCACAGGTTGGACCTATATTACAAATCTCATTTATAATTACAATCATTTTTTGTTACCACCGAGACATTGGCTTTAATCCAAATGGATGGGTTACGCCACTTCAATTATTTCCCCCCCTCCCTCCTCCCATTTTCTGTATGCCGGGCACAAATATCACATGGCGTTTTACCCTCCACTGGCGTAAAAAAAAAAAAAAAAAAAAAAAAATGGAGCAAAGTTCAAGCTAAATCAATATGTACGAAAAAGAATTTATGACGACTGTAAAATAATAAAAAAAATGAGGGCGAGATGATGTATATGCCGATGTGATACGATGTATTTAAATAAATCGTAAACTAACAATGTATATATATATATATATATATATCTTTTCTTTCATACTATTCGCCATTTCCCGCATTAGCGAGGTAGCGTTAAGAACATTTGGTCAACACACTTAGAGTAGACACCTCACATTTGGTCAACACACTTAGAGTAGACACCTCACATTTGGTCACCACACTTAGAGTAGACACCTCACATTTGGTCAACACACTTAGAGTAGACACCTCACATTTGGTCACCACACTTAGAGTAACAGAAAAATGTTTTAGAAAATTCTGAGGTGAACAAGATGAGATGGTATCTGAAACACAAGAAAGGTGATGCAAAGAGAAACTAGAAGACTTATTAATAGAATATCTAAGTTTTCTAAATCAAAGTTGACCATGTGGACAGTAAACAGTTCTAAGAAAGATGCAGAGAGACAAGAACTGGAGATCATAACACGAAGAACAAAACGAATTCGAAAAGATGTGAAGAAAAGAAGTTCTTCCTGTATGTAGTAGAACTGTGGACGAATGAGGTAATGTGAGTATTGTGAGTATTATGAGTAATGAGGTAATGCGAGTATTGTGAGTAATGTGAGTAATGAGGTAATATGAGTATTGTGAGTAATGAGGTAATGTCATCATTGTGAGTAATGAGTATTGAGGTAATGTGAGTATTGTGAGTAATATAAGTAATGAGGCAATGTGAGTATTGTGAGTAATGTGAATATTGTAACATCAGTAATGAGGTAAAATGAGTATTATAAATAATGCGGTAATATGAGTAATATGAGTAATGAGGTGATGTGAGTATTGTGAGTAATGAGGTCATGTGAGTAATGGAACGGTGTATTTAGACAGCATACACACACGTCTGTAATAATGTATGGTAACACAGACTATGAGACGGGGTCCCTCCAAGTGTAGAACTCACTCATTTAAAAGCTACATACATACATCAATACATACAGACACACACATACACGGGCCCAGATAGATACCTACACACACACATGTATACTCACGCGCTCTCCAGCGCACACACACACACACACCCACACACACACACACACACACACACACACACACACACAGGGATATATAAAACGCGAGAATCAGTGGGGAAAATTCTAGTGCAGGCCGGCCGCCCGGCACCTTCGTCGATAAACAGCGCCTTCATCTGACTTTCCCGCCAGTTCGCGCGCGGCAAGAGGAGAGGCAACACCTCGCGCGAGCCGCTCCTCCTCCTCCTCCTCCTCCTCCTCCGCTCCAGCCTTCAGCTCGGCGCCCGGCGCGTACCCAGAACTCTCTCTCCCCCTCGGACGTCGAGATGTGGAGGCCGGGGCGTTAAACCCGTCTGAACCTCACGTGTTCTGAACTTGAAATACCGTTGGGGACTTTCAGAGTGGCACACAAGTCTTTGTGGTTTCTTGAAGATCGTGGAGACACGCGCACACACACACGCGCTCACCCACCCCACAACGTTTTGAAGCGGCATCTCTCTTTTCCACCCACCCCTCACCCCCCTCTCTCATCGCCGTCGAGACGTGAGCCAGGTGGCGAGAGGCCAGGAGGGTGGAGGAGGACCTGACGAGGCCAGCCATGAAGGCCAAGAGAGCGAAGACACCACCTCACGAGGACAGTGAGGGTGAGGGTGGCAGCAGTAGCCGCTGCTGGTCCATGGCCAGTGTTCTCGTGGCTCTGTCTCTTGTCCTACTTGTTGCGGGTAAGTACCACGCTTCCGCCTGGCTCCTTCTTTACTCCAGCCTCTCCTGTGTCTCGCAGCTCCCCATTTCTTCTCCTCCTTCTCTCTGTAATTCATCATTTCCTTACTTCCCCATTTCTTCTCCTCCTTCTCTCTGTAATTCATCATTTCCTTACTTCCCCATTTCTTCTCTTCTATGTAATTCATCATTCTCGTATTTCCCCATTGCTTCTCTCTACCTCTATGTAATTCACCATTCTCGTATTTCCCATTTCTTCTCTTCCTTCTCTGTGTAATAGATCATCTATGATTACTCCATCCACGTGTACCATTCACCTGTTTCCCATCTGGGGTTACTGCTTTCGCACGTATTCTTTCTTTATGTATTTATCACCAGTGGTTCCATTGTACAATTTCTTTTCTCTCTCTCTCTCTCTCTCGTGCTTCACCAACACCCAAATGGTTGTGTTCCTTCCTTCACTTCAATCAATTCTTTCTCCTCTACTCTGTTCATTCAGAGAAGCTCATTCAATGTCGTCTGTTGTGTTCCTCGCCTCACCTACCCCCACCTTCATTCTGGGTCGTACTTCGACCATACCTTCGCCTGAATCTTCTCTCTGTCTTCCTTCACTTTTCTCCACCCAGTCTAGCTTCTCGTGTCGCTTCGTTTCCATTCAGCTTCTCGCATTTAGTCTTCACGTGTTCCACTCTCGCTGAGCAGTCTCAATCACCCTTCCACTGCTCTCTCTCTCTCTCTCTCTCTCTCTCTCTCTCTCTCTCTCTCTCTCTCTCTCTCTTTCTCTCTCTCTCTCTCTGCTGTTGTCTCCTTCTCTCTAGCCATCTAGACATCTTTCTATCCACTGGTCTATCTTCATCCTCTTCTTGAGATATAGGAATTCTCCCTCTGATTTTTTTTTTTGAGGTCCTCGGAGACTAAAATGTCCTGGCCACACCAAACCCTTTTCATCATCCCGAACAAATTCATCTTTTTCACCTCGTAAAATATCTCGTAGGTACTGAGATACGATTCGTGCTTCGTACCGTGTATTCGTGCTTCGTAATGTGAATTTTTGGGTATTTTGGCTGGCAAGCTGACGGCACGAATGAACGACCCGATCAAAATCAAACATGGGCTGTACTAGCTTTAGGAACATATGTAATATAGGTATGATATATCTGGTGTACGTATTGTGATACAGGCATATTCCTTTTTCCAAATCACTGCTTCGGCGCTGGCGAATACCTCTCTCTCTCTCTCTCTCTCTCTCTCTCTCTCTCTCTCTCTCTCTCTCCCTCTCTCTCTCTCTCTGGCTGAACGTCGCTCAGTCAGGATGGAAAGAGCTTGGTGAATCTCCTCAATAGACTTACTCCTCCTGCTGGTGTTGTGACCGCTTTAGATCCCTCAAAAGTGAACGTCCAGCACCAGCAGTGAGGTAATCTGGCCAGGACAGAGAAAGAGACAGACAGGCGTAATGTAGCAGTAGCTTCCTCCTCCAGCAAGATCCCGGAAAAAAAAAAAGGAGAAATATCATACATTGAACCCTGGAAGGAAAAAGGTAGAGAACGAAGGTATGGAACTTAGTTTCCAAACTGCATGTAAGAGAGAGAGAGAGAGAGAGAGAGAGAGAGAGAGAGAGAGAGAGAGAGAGAGAGAGAGAGAGAGAGAGAGAGAGAGAGAGTTTTTATAACCCCTCCTCGTTCTCAGTTGAGTCTTGTTCAACAGGTGATGTTGTTCTAGACTAGAGTCTTATATATCCTGGAAGAGAGTTCTCTTGTAACCATGGGGTACGACGTGGACGACGTTAACTGTGCCTTATTACCGAGGGGAATCAAAGTACTCCTTTGGGGTGTCATGATCCTATTGAGATGCGATGACACGATCCCTTGCGATGCTCGACTGTCTGTTTCTCTTGCCTGGGTGTACTGAGGCCCTCACACGGGAGGGTAATCCGATCCTTTACTACATGGCTTCGGGAACACCCGAACCTTTAGCATCTATGAAGTATCTGGCCACTATTCTTCACCAGGATGTGGGGTCCTCGTAGTCTATCAATGAATGGTGTTACCGGATTATGCCTGCATATGGTTATATAACGAGTGAAGAACATTCAACTTCGGCTGAGTTATATTTTCGTCAATGGATGACAAGGTGTACAGGCTTGCTGAGGAATGTTTATTCCAAAGTGATCCATTGTTTCCCCTGCTACTGACCGATGCGCAGCCTTGAAGCTGATGAAATCCTATCAAGGGGTCCTGGGTTTATATAATAATAATAATAATAATAATAATAATAATAATAATAATAATAATAATAATAATAACAACAATAATAATAACAATGAAATAATAATGAAATATACTAATAATAACAATAAGATATAATAACTATGATAAAACATAATGATAATTATGATAATAACAATAATGATGATAATGAAAATAAACGATAATTTGAAATATTGAGTATTCAAATTACTATGGAGATCAATAATACCCTATTACTCAAAAATATCTGGGTCCGTATTCCCTAAAAAGACATGACCTATTTACCTAGACTGATATTCATCTTAAGAATATTCATAAATATTAATTTCTTTTTTACTTCAGTCAATTTGGGTTTTAATAACCCAGTTAGTCTTTGGTCTCTGTTGGTTAAACAGACTATGACCCCTATGACCTGAGTCGATAAGAGCCTTTACTGACCAAGATTATCTGAGCCTTATCTATGAACGCCTCTGTTCCCACTGCGTACGCGGGTCCTCATTCCTGCATATACGTGGGTTCTTAAAGCCAGGTTCTGTTATAAGACCTCATCATCTTTTCGTCTTTTGCCTCCCCTCATCTACAGTGTAGGTGTCAGCAGCCCCTCATTACCTGGCTGTGTCGTGGAACACTCACTACCTGCTTAGGCCAGGGTGTTCTTCATGAGGGCGTCCCAGGTAACTCATAACATGAGTGATGGCGGTGTCCCTACTGCCCGGGTGTATGAGTGTGGATGAATGCGTGAGTGAGCGGGAGGCTGATATGGATGAGTGTGTGAGTGAGTGTGGTCAAGTGAGTGCGAGGAGGTGAAGAGGGAAGTTGGTTCTGGCCAAGGCTTTGTGTAGACAAGTGATGGCCACACTATTTGCATACAGACACACGGTAAAACAATCTTCCGCGTGTTACGACCTATTCTGAAATAGCCATTGCCCTGTGTTGGTCGTCCACTGCGACACGACTGCACATGTGTCTGGCCGTCGTCCACTGGGACGACCACTAGGAGCTGGTTGCCGTCAAGCCAAACATGACCTCTGGTGTCTGGTTGTCGTCCACCTCAATACGACCAATGGTGTCTGGTTGTCGTCCAGTGACACGACCAATGGTGCCTGGTTGTCGTCCAGTGACACGACCAGTGATTGTCGTCCACCCTAACGCGACCATTAATGTCTGGTTGTCGTCTACCCTAACACGACCGACCATTGCAACTTTTCTGTCGTCCCATTCTATCACGACATCTGTTATCCTCATGTCGTTTTACCCCGTCCACTGTGACGCCACTGGTCAAAAAACAAAAAAACACGCAGAGCCGAGGGGAAGAAGAAATCCTCCATGTATTGCGTCCATAAAGCAGCGAGAGTTGCGACACTGACGTAAGTCCGACTCCAGTAAAGAAATTAATGACGCAAGTCTCGTGACGCAACTGTGTTTCGCAACAATCCTTCAGCTCGAAGACCAACGTGTCGTGTGAGGTATTTACAGAATAAATCAAAACGTACTGAAGACATAATGCAACTATAATGAATTTACGGTATTAGGTAAATCACTTGGCTAAGAGTATACGGTATATATATATATATATATATATATATATATATATATATATATATATATATATATATATATATATATATATAAATATATATATATATATATATATATATATATATATATATATATATATATATATATATATATATATATATATATATATATATGGCCTAAAAATCCCTTTTGCAGGTGAACACGGGATCAGGTCTCACATATACGACCCTAAGAGCAAAGGTTACGTCAGCCACAAAGCATATGAGACACAAACCCAATCAAAATATTACACTTTACTGTATTTGACATTTCAAAATAAACGGTAAAATCCTGTCATGGTTTAATGCGTGATAATTCCTCTACGTACACAATAACACAAACGTTTTTGAATCATGTTACGTTATTCTGAAACAAAGATACAATGTTAAAACTCATATGTACATAGTCATAAGGAGAGAGACGATATTATCCAAAATATTATAGCTTGCATCTCCTTCAAAGACATGGACTCAGGGTACAGAGTTGCTCCTCCTCCCATATATACGTGACATCTCGAGATTAAATAAGAATGTGCGAGTCTGATGGAGGGGTGTGTGCCAATCCTCCCTCATCCCACATCCAAACCCCCTCAAAAAAATTCCTTCCCAACTCCCCATGGGGCCACAGACACAACGAAACCTTACATGGTCTTCAAAGTTTACTGAACACCAGAGGGGAAAAAGTGTTGAAGAATATACAATTCGAGGTTATGAACTGACGATTACTGACTTAATGACCCTGGTGATTAACTAACTTGAATGACCTAACTAACTAACTAATGAACCAGCCAATCCCCTGTCCCCCCATCATGAGACAATTTAACATCCCTCTTTCCTAAAACTGAACTTCGAATTGAACGAGGATTTCTCTATGAACTGTGTGTGTGTGTGTGTGTGAGAGAGAGAGAGAGAGAGAGAGAGAGAGAGAGAGAGAGAGAGAGAGAGAGAGAGAGAGAGAGAGAGAGAGAGAGAGAGAGAGAGTGAAGAGAGATTATTCATGGAGAGAAGGATGAGAGTAGACAAGGGGGCGACAACACCCTCAAAGGAGCCCCAATCATCCACTATGGGGATGGGGGGGTCGTCACTAGAAAACGAAACAATTCAGAGAGTAGCAGAAAACCCAAAGAAGGGAAACTTGCAAAGCAAAGGCTTATGCCACACCCTGTCAAATGCTTTGAGGGCTTAAGCCACACCCTATCAAATGCATTCACGACTTATGCCACACCCTGTCAAATGTTTTGACGACTTATGCCACACCCCGGCAAATGCGTCGACGACTTATGCCACACCCTGTCAAATACTTTGACAGCTTATGCCACATCCTGTCAAATACTTTGACAGCTTATGCCACACCCTGTCAAATGCTTTGAAGCCCTCACGGGTCATGTTGGAAAAGACTCATTAAAACCACTCAGAACAGACAGGAGGCAGGTCAGATGCCACTCAGACGTGGCCAGGAGCAAGGGAGAAGCACTCAGGAGCTAATCAGAGGCGTAGAAACAGGAGGAGGTCAGGTGAGGCCCACACTGGTAGATCTCCCGCCGTAGAAGACAGTAACTGTGGACGGGTGGACGTGTGGACGGGTGGACGGAAATGCGTGAATGTAAGTGTTTACGAAAGTGAGTTACTTTCCTCCCTTTCGCAATAAGAGGGTAATTATATGACACGTGAAACTGGTATGTTTTACACATCCATTCCCTTAATTCATGTAGCCACAATTACTTTTCCTAAGAAATTCCTTTTATTTATGTGGCCACAATTACTTTTCCTAAGAAATTCCATTTACTTTTGTGGCCACAAATACTTTTCCTAAGAAATTCTTTTTTATTTATGTTGCCACAATTACTTTTCCTAAGAAATTCTTTTTTTTATGTTACCACAATTTCTTTTCATACGAATATCTTCTCTCATAATTATCAAAATACCCTTACCCTTGTGAATGATAAATGTAATTCAGTACAGAATAATTCTTCAATGTTTTAGGCATTGGTTATCGTGGAATTATTATTATTTTGTGTTTATATCGTAGGATTACATAACCAGTCCTCCTAATTAACTCGGCGCAGAAAAGTAATTTTCTTGCCCGAAAAAAAGTGAGGTTAAAATACCATTTATCTTACCTGGTAGATAATTGTTTGGTTTAGATTCCTTAATGACACATTACATTCTGCTGACGTACTAAACATTTCTCACTCTCATACTGAGACCTACACATGTTCCTCATCATTCTGGTGATTCCTACACATTTTTCTCATCATCCTGGTGATTCCTACACATTTTTCTCATCATCCTGGTGATTCCTACACATTTTTCTCATCATCCTGGTGATTCCTACACACGTTCCTCATTCTGCCGTCAGACATACACATACATTTCTCATCATTCTGTTGGGCATCAATCACATTCCGTTTATACATTCATCACCTTTCAATGACACTCATACTCATCATGAAGTGAGTAGACTCATCACTGATATATTACTCATAATACCATGGAGAGATAAGACTCATCATTGTAATATTACTCATCATGGAGAGAGTAAACTCATCATCATAATATTACTCATCATGGAGAGATGAGACTCATCATTGTAATATTACTCATCATACCAACGACGCCATTTTGATTACATCTTCGTGGTTACAAAACTCATCCATCAACACAAGGGGACATAAGACCTGTTCTCTCTCTTAAAACTCATCCAACCCTCCCTCCCTCCCTGCCTCCCTGTTGGATGAGAGATGAGGGGGATCATCCACGTCGCCACATCACTTAATTGAAAGGCGCAGAATCAAATTCCATTGAGAAATTCGTCATTTCCATGGCAAACAACGAAGAAAAATGGTTAAAGGCAAATTATTTTTTTTTTGCCCTTTTTTTTCCGCCTTTCCAATGGAAGATCTACATGCATGGATCTGTCATGATGACCATGAACGAAAATGACTGTGTGAGGACGTAAGCATTCGTTTTCTGTCTTCAGTTCGTAAGCTTTTTTTTTTTTTTTTTTGATACTCAATCCCTGTTTCCCGCGTCAGCGAGGTAGCGCCAGGATACAGACGAAGAATGGCTCATCCACTCGTATACAAACACACACACACACACACACACACATATATATATATATATATATATATATATATATATATATATATATATATATATATATATATATATACACACACACACACACATATATATATATATATATATATATATATATATATATATATATATATATATATATATATATATATATATATATATATATATATATATATATATATAAACATAAATGCCCATACACGCACATGTACATACATATACATATCAACATATACACATATACATACATACACATACACAGAGACATATACATATATACACATGGACATATTCATACTTGCTTGCATTCATCCATTCCCGGCGCTACGAATGCTGATGATTCATGACAACGATAATGTATAGTGGTTTATACATTTGAAAGTGCATTCACCTAGTTTCCTTCATCACCAAAAAAAAAAAAAAAAAATAGAAGAAAGTCTTACATACTGAAATAAACTTGTACAATTTGATTTTAAAATGAAGAGAAGAATTCAGTTTTTAAAATCATACGCGCAGGAACTTATGTACACACGCACGACTACATATTGAAAAAAAAAGACTCAAATTATACAACTGTTAAAAATCACACGATAGAGGAGACACAGAGGAATGTTTTCTACACACGCACACACACACACACACACACACACACACACACACACACACACACACACCCGGGACTCACGAATTCGTTCATGATATTTGAGGAGGAACTTGGCGCAGCATTCAGACGAATGGACCACCCCCCTCCCCCCTCTCCTTCCCCCCTCCAAAAAAAAGAGTAACTAAATGTAAATGAGGAGAAGAGTAAAGTGTTTCGCTTTTTTGGGTCGGTGGAAGGAGGGAAGGCAATCTCCGCCTTCAATGCCCAACCCAAAACGTTGGCAAGGTGGAATTTTACCTCTGATTCTGGGCCAGGGATACAGGAGTACCTTGCCAAGTGATGATATACAGTGATATTGATAAAAAAAAATGATGTGAAAAGGGGACCACAAGGTCTGTGATGAATGGAGGGAGAGAGGGAGGGAGGAAGGAAAGAGGAGGAGGAGGAAGAGGAAGAGGGGGAAGTAAGAGAGTACTGAAGGAAGGCTTGGTGACGGGACGAGGCAAGAAGTGGCACAGGAGGAGGTAGGATGAGGTAAAGAAGGGAGGGAAGGAAGAGGAGGAGGTAGAGAATACTGAAGGAAGACATGATGATATGAGGCAAGAAGTGGTACAGGAGGAGGAAGGAGGATGAGGTAAACTACACTTGGCGTGTTGAGGCAAGATGCTAGTTAACCCAGAGACTCTCGCGTGGTGAGGCAAGAGGCGAGGACAGCAGATGAGCCGAGGCACGAAGGAGTGATGTTGACGCGGCGAGGCAAGAGATGAGGAGGAGGAGGAGGAGGAGGAGGAGGAGGAGGAGGAGGAGGAGGAGGAGGAGGGAGTCGAGCTTACAGCTAAAGCTTCTAAAATAACTCTTAAAAAGGGCGACGAGGGATTACCTTTGATGGTGTCGAGCAAGAGGAGGCTGGAATTGTGAGCCTGTGTGAGGCGGGGAGGCAATCTCTCTACGGGACGGAGGAGGAGAAAGTTGATATGAAGAAGAAGAAGAAGAAGAATAAGAAGAAGGAGAAGAAGAAGAATAAGAAGAAGGAGAAGAAGGAGAAGAAGAAAAATAAGAAGAAGGAGAAGAAGGAGAAGAAGAAACTAGCTAATGTACAGGAGGGAACTAGGGAGAAGAAGAAGAAGAAGAAGAAGAAGAAGAAGAAGAAGAAGAAGAAGAAGAAGAAGACGAAGAAGAAGAAGAAGAAGAACGAACGAACTGGTTAATGTACAGAAGGATACTAGAGATTACCAGCCATTCCTTGTGTGATGAGAGGAAAGTGTGTGTGTGTGTGTGTGTGTTGGGAAAAACAACATGAGAATGTACAGACCAATTTAGATGAGGGATATCTGCAGTGATCAGCCATCTATATTTATATTCGAGAGTGTCATAATCGTTCATCCAGTCCTATAGATTCGTTCATCTCCCCTTATTAATACTTTGCGATGTGGCTCCATAGAGTCGCCCCACTTGGTTCAGCTGATCTACACACTTGTATATATCTATTTACTCACCGCACATCCTCCTCCGGATGCTCGCTCGAATCAGTGTTATTCATACTTTCATAACACGAAAGAAAAATGATTCTTCTTCAACACTAATATTACTGTCACTCCTCCGTTGATGCGTCTGTTTCTGTCGGTCATATAACCATACAGAGAGGAACGCTGCCCACACCTTACACACTACAGTATGTTTTCCCGCTTCAAAGTTATGATAATTGAGTTCTTGAGACTTGTAGCCTAGAAGGGAAGGAGGCGGCCCTTAAGACAGCAGTAATCACAACCTAAACTTCAGGGAAGAAACTATAACATAAAGACTGAGGGGAAAAAACATAACTATAGCACTGGGAGAGAACACACACACACACACACACACACACACACACACACACACACACACACACACACACACAATCACATTACAAGCACGTTAACAGGAGCTTCTTACAGGAGCGTCATATGACGGCAATCCAGCATGAAGCATACACCTTCGTCAAGATGACCCTGCGCCCTATAGCTGACCCTCGCGTGTCTGTTGTTCTTGGCAGCACCTGGGGTGGCTGTGGGCCCCTGCCCCCCCGCCTTCAGCCCTTCCTCGGTATTAGCCCTGTGGTTCGTGGAATCAACCTATTCGTGCCCCCTCCGCCCTCCGCCCTCCCTCCTCACGTGGCTCGATTCCCTGGCTTTTACAGGTGCCTCATCGACCACACAGTGACTCATTCCTGATTTACTGTGGCATTACCGCTGTAACATACGTACACACACACACACACACACACACACACACACACACACACACCTCCCTCCCTGAGCTGTGAGTCGCTATGACTCGTCCGGGGTCATTCACAACCCTCTGGAGATTACAGGTTTGGCGTTATATACACAAACTCTTTCGTGTGTTCTGAGCACACAACCTTGCTCGAAGTTATAGGATTTTGTGGTGATAGTGGCGGTGGTAGAGGGAGAGGGGGGTGAGTGAGGGAGTGCGAGGTGGTGTGGGTTTAATACCCGGTGGTGGGAGCAGCAGTAGTACTAGGTCGTGGTAGAATAAAAAAAAAGCCCCCAATTCTAAATATCACGGCAGAGGAATGACACAGCCTTACAAATTCTACTGAGAAAGCTCTTTTTTTTTTCCCACGAGAGATTGGGAGTCGGCATTAAACACAACACAGTTTACTGTGAACTCTCTTCTATTGAGTCACCTGCTTATATGACTATCACGTTCTCATGTCGGGGTGGGTAGTTATATTCCTCATATATGCCATGTAGTTACTTTCATATATGCCATGTAGTTACTTTCATATATGCCATGTAGTTGCGTTCATATATGCCTTGTAGTTACGTTCATAAATGCCATGTACTTACTTTCATATATGCCATGTAGTTGCGTTCATATATGCCCTGTAGTTACGTTCATATATGCCGTGTAGTTACGTTCATATTTGTCCTGTAGACACGTTCATATATGACCTGTAGTTACGTTTCAGATTTACATATCAGTTACGTTCCTATGTCTAAGTGTTTGCTAGAGTTTTTCTCAGTATGTAACACTGGCTAACGTCTCACCTTGCGTTCTCCTCATAGTTTTCGCTCCGTTCCTTTGGTCCAACTATAGACACGTTCTCACATGCCATATCTAACGTTCCTTATCGAACGTCTTATCATGTCTCCTGGCCGTTACGGGTCGCCTCCGGTCGAGGGAACGTAAACCCCCTGTAAGGCAATGTCACAGACGCTTCCTCCCACGTCTTCGTCGTCAGGGGAACCGAACTGTGGCTTCGTATACGACGCATTCCTAAGATGGGAGCTCGACGCACGGAAAGACCGACACCAGTATATATATATATATATATATATATATATATATATATATATATATATATATATATATATATATATATATATATATATATATCCGCTGGTTAGCAGTATTGAAAAATATCAGAGAGTTAGGTTCGCTCTGCCAGAGAGATGTAACACTGGGGGAAAAAAAAGTAATAAAAGCGTTCCTGTAAATACAGTAAACTACTGCGTTTTGGCGAACCAATTAAGCAAACCGAACGATCTGTGAACATCCCGGGGCCAGAGCGACGAGTGCGTGTCAATGAACCAGACCCGTTCTGGTGAACGAAACACGTCCCTTCCTCCTCCTACCCCCCAACTGTAATAAGCCTCGGAGTTCTTACAGGCTAGGTAAGAACACGAGCTCATCTTGTGTTACACCGTCGGACACTCACCTGGGAAAAGAATTAGTCGGAGGCTCTCCTGGGGAAAGAATTAGTCGGAGGCTCTCCTGGGGAAAAAAGAAACAAGTTCTTTTTGTCTGAAATGATGCGTTTTCTTTGCCGTTACAATCCATCTGTATTTTATAGTAAATACTTCTTAAAATAGAATCAGTTGCTACGAATTTCATAACCAAAGTAGAAAATTATCATTATGTTATAAATTTTACACACACACACACACACACACACACACACACACACACACACACACACACACAATATCTTGCCAAATGTTTTTCTTTCATTAATATCCGGAAAAGACCACTGTGCTCTCAGAATTACGGAAACAGTGACCGTAGATTGTGAAGTACAACGTAAACTAAATACCTTTACGTAAGGTAAACTGGAGGTAGTATTACTAGACGCTCGGGAAGCCGTCATCTTTCCACGAAAATGAGAACTGAACATGAAAGACAAATTGGGACCAAAAGAAAGAGACAATCGATTAGATATACTGGTTTTGAATGGAGCCAGACAGTGAAATATGTGACAGACACAACAGTAACAACGCTTGTTGGACAGAATAAAACCCAGGGTGGTTTATTGAAGGTAATCATGTCCTATTGACCTCCAGTGAAGGAAAACGAGAGAAGGGTTCCGCACTGGAGGGGGAAGTAGACGACGCAGGCTATAGAGGGAGTAATTGGAGGACCACGAGTGAAAAATCAAGAGAGATAAGAGACCTTAGATAAGGAATTGGGGTACACTCAAGCCTGCCAGTGGGAAAGAGTTATCTGAGTATTAGCTAAAGGAACTTCAGTGAAGGTAGTAACAGTGATACATGCTATAGAGGGGAGGAGGATGGATGTCAGTGAAGTACGACCCATTGAGTATCTGAGGGCATGGACCAGGGATAGGACTGGCGACTGATGGCGTCAGGAATAACACAAGACGAAGGGGAATATAGTGGGGCCCCACAGCGGGTGGGGAGGGAGGGAGAGAGAGAGAGAGAGAGAGAGAGAGAGAGAGAGAGAGAGAGAGAGAGAGAGAGAGAGAGAGAGAGAGAGAGAGAGAGAGAGAGAGTTATTAGGGTCAATGATTCGAATGTGTTGCGAATGCCTTTTGAAGGAAGTTATCTGTGCTCTGTGTGTGTGTGTGTGTGTGTGTGTGTGTGTGTGTGTGTGTGTGT
The DNA here is from genome assembly GCF_036320965.1 of Panulirus ornatus. Lineage (NCBI taxonomy): Eukaryota > Metazoa > Arthropoda > Malacostraca > Decapoda > Palinuridae > Panulirus > Panulirus ornatus. Next base: position 4,893,810 of record NC_092246.1, read on the forward strand.
GTGTGTGTGTGTGTTGGCGGGGGAGAGCGTATATTCCCCTTCCTTTATGAGGCAAAATTCCTTCGCGTTTCACTACAGCTTTAACAAGTGCTGGTCGCCCTGACGGACATCACGACTGCTGCTGCTGCTATAGTGCTACACACACACCCCACACCACCCCACACCCCTCACGCCCCCCACACATAACCCCCACACCCCTCATTCCCCCACACATAACCCCCACAACCCTCTCAGAGGGTGAACCTAAGCCCTTACACACCTCCTCTCCCTCAACACCCACCCTCAACCCCCAAACCTTCTTAGGAGGGGAATCCAAACCTGTCACATACCCGTCCAGCTCAATCGCAACCTCCTCACAAAAGTCGTCCTTTCAATCTCCTATGACTATAAAACAAAAAAATGGAGCCAGCGGAATATCGCTCCTGACCGATTTTAAGCCAATTAGTTCCTCCCAATTCTTTTTACTTATCGTTTCTTTCTTTTTTTTTTATGTATTCTGCGTGTCGCTGCCAGTCGCAACCCACACGTTGTACAGGATCATAAATTGGGTTAATCACCGTCGCCAGTTGCTGGGGCCCTCCCCCATCACCGCTTCGTACGTGTGGCATCGCAGTACAACAACCTCAAAACCCCCCCACACACCCCCACCATCACTTCATGTCACGGAAGGCATGATAATGTTTAGACGTAATTCATTTTATGCTGATGTTATGTGTGTGTGTGTGTGTGTGTGTGTGTGTGTGTGTGTGTGTGTGTGTGTGTGCGGACAGCATTTCTGATCCTTTCTATAAGTCTTAATCATTGATCCTTTGATCGATGGTGTTATCAAACTACATAACACCCTTTCACACAACAAACGAAATACATATTGTCAGAAAGAGCAATAGGTGGTGACAGGCAAATGAAACAAAAGAGAGAGACAGAAAAGTGACTAAGGAGTTGAGGAGTATAGTATGAATGAGAAATTTGCTGAACACTACCATTTGTATCAAAGATTATCTACATAAATACCTTTTTCACTGATTTTGAGGTTTATCTGAAAAACACAATGGGATTATGAAACGAAGTCACAAACAACCAGTCACAACAGGTGCCTCGCCTCTCACTCTACCAGCCACAACAGGTGCCTCGCCTCTCACTCTACCAGCCACAACAGGTGCCTCGCCTCTCACTCTACCAGCCACAACAGGTGCCTCGCTCTCACTCTACCAGCCACAACAGGTGCCTCGCTCTCACTCTACCAGTCACAACAGGTGCCTCGCCTCTCACTCTACCAGCCACAACAGGTGCCTGCCTCTCACTCTACCAGTCACAACAGGTGCCTCGTCTCTCACTCTTACCAATCACACCAGTTGCCTGCCTCTCACTCTACCACTCACCCAGGGTACACCATCAACCAACATTGTTGTCACGGCTTCCCGGAATTTCTAATTAAATCAAGTTCACAAAATGAAGAAAAAAAAAAAATGTGAGGAAACACAGGTGTAGGTTGAGCTGCAGGAGGAAGTCCACAGGGATCATCCAAGGCAAAGCAGACGAGACGTCCCTACAGCAAGGAGGAAGGAAGGCGTCCTAGCCAGGCCAGTTCCTACACTCATCCTCCTGCTGTATTTGCTGTTCTGTACCCTCGGTGTATCTTGGGGTATACAGCGTGTATGCTGGGGTGTGTGTGTGTGGGTTGGGGAGGGGGTGTGATCGTGCTGTGTGTATGCTGAGGAGGGGTTTGTGCTGTGTGTATGCTGAGGAGGGGTTTGTGCTGTGTGTATGCTGAGGAGGAAGGATCATGCTGTGTGTATGCTGAGGGTATTATGCTGTGTGTATGCTGAGATCATGATGTGTGTATGCTGAGGAGGGGATCATGCTGTGTATATGCTGAGGAGATCATTCTGTCTGTATGCTGAGGGGAGATCATGTTGTGTGTATGCTGAGGAGGAAGGATTATGCCTTGTGTATGCTGAGGAGGGAGGATCATGATGTGTGTATGCTGAGGGGAGATCATGCTGTGTGTATGCTGGGGTCACACTGTGTGTCTATGTTCGGAGTTATACTCTAAGTATGCTGTGTCGATTCTGTAGGCCTGCCTTGGTGTAGGCCTACTGAGATGAACCGCTGTTCTTGTATGCTGTGTACGGTATGATCACACTGGATGTATATATATATATATATTCCAACAGCAACATCGTATATTCCTCCTCTCAGGCACGAGTATGCTTGCTCACACAAGTGCACTGCTATGCAATACCCTGTTGAAGGCAAGTCTATTTGCAAGGTTCGTAAGGCGTGGCGTTTACGATCAAAAGCCTAATGTTCAATTATGTAAAAGTGCGCCAGCTGGTCTGTGTAGAGTGCGTGTGTGTGTGTGTGTGTGTGTGTCTCTGTGTACCCGCGTGGGACTTCTGTGTATATACATACACACACACACACAGTGCTTGTGGTGCGTGTCTGGAGTATACCACATACCTCCCGGCGAATATGTATTCACATGGCTGGAGTAATAGTAATGTATGCATATCGAAGCCATATTGTCTCGTTTTTCCACACTAAGGCTCATACTTATTCATGGAGAATAATATGCGATGGGGAGCGACCATGGTCCTCATGGCGTCTGATTTTGCATGAATATTAATCTTGTGTGTGGAAGGTAAATAGTGATAAAGATGGACCAGAAAACCTCATTCATGAGGAAGGAAGGAAGCCAGGTGAAGACAGAGGAGTGTGTGTGTGTGTGTGTGTGTGTGTGTGTGTGTGTGTGTGTATGAGGCTCCCATCTTGAAGACGACAGTAATGAGGTAAAACAAGATGAGATAGGGAGGAGAGGGTGTGCGAGGAGAGTTTTAAGAACGTATGTAATAAGAGAAGATGAGGTTGGGAAAAGGGGGGGGGAGGAGGGGGGGGAAGAAACTGTAAGCTGAGAAGCCAGACATACACTGGCATGGTTACGAGAGAGAGAGAGAGAGAGAGAGAGAGAGAGAGAGAGAGAGAGAGAGAGAGAGAGAGAGAGAGAGAGAGAGAGAGAGAGAGAGTGTGTGTGTGTTTGTCAGGAAGGTGACTCAAACACTGATCATGTCAGCAAAAAGGGGGAAGACAGATCTTGAGGGTCCAGTTTTCTTCTTTTGAGACGAACCACTTGTCTAGTGGCTAGGAGGAGGAGGAGGAGGAGGAGGAGGAGGAGGAGGAGGAGGAGGAGGGACACGTGTGGTGGTGGTGGTGGGACCACAGACTGAATCATGTACATGAGGGACAATACACCAGCTGATTCCCTCTGTAGGGAGAGAAAGGAAGGTTTGAAATATGGCAAGAACGAAGATCATGTTGTCCTATTGTGTAGACCAAAGACAGAATGGTGGTTCATATGTGCCTTGGGATATGTGTTACGTGTCAACCCTTTCTGTAGTATGTATTATGTGAACCCTTTCTGTAGTATGTGTTATGTGAACCCTTTCTGTAGTATGTATTATGTGAACTTTTTCTGTAGTATGTATTATGTGAACCCTTTCTGTAGTATGTATTATGTGAACCCTTTCTGTAGTATGTATTATGTGAACCCTTTCTGTAGTATGTATTATGTGAACCCTTTCTGTAGCATGTATTATGTGAACCCTTTCTGTAGTATGTGTTATGCGAACCCTTTATGTCGTATTTGTCCTGTAACCCTATGTGACAGATGACAGTGTAACTGAAATTACTGTAATACGCTGTATTACACCGTAATTTAGCTTTAATACACTCAGCTACAGAACTCTCTGATATCATAGTCTGTAGTCCACTGTAATACACTCTAGTACACAGCAGTACACTGTAATACACTTTGAAAGACCGGTAAACACTGTAATACACGGCTGTACTCTGTAATAAACCGTAGTACACTGTCATACACTCTGGTACACAGCAGTACTCTGCAGTACACTTTCAAAGACCGGTAAACACTGTAATACACGTCTGTACTCTGTAATAAACCGTACTACACTACTTCATCAAACCACCTGATCCGCTTCTAACTGATTTATGGAAACAGAAAACGGCACGACGGGCGTGCCGTCAACTTTTCCTTAATCCCCCGTGAGGCAGGGGTCGGCCTCTCCACTCGCTCAGTTGAAATACCATTTCTTTCCTACGCGAGGGAAATAATTTCCTCTTTTACAAGTTGTTCCTGACGCTCATCGCCCAAGTTTTCCTCAAATACCTATTATTTTTTCCCCCTCCTCCTCCTCCCTCCCTCCCAAGTATTCAGTGTTGGAGCTGTAATTGGCTTTCCAAGGGAAATTTTGATGGGGAGGGAGGGGGTGTAGAAGGAGGAGGAGGGTAGGAGGAGGAGGAGGAGGAGGGTAGGAGGAGGAGGGTAGGAGGAGGAGGAGGAGGAGGAGGAGGAGGAGGAGGAGGAGGGTAGGAGGAGGAGAAGGAGGAGATGGAGGCCAGCGTCCCCCACCAGCCCCCATTCCCGGACGAGTTAAGGCTTAAAATAAGCTTAGATGCTTTAGTTATAAAAGTTGGGAGAATGTGTCAGGCTGGGCCATATCACTTCTTCTCCAGTCTCTCTCTCTCTCTCTCTCTCTCTCTCTCTCTCTCTCTCTCTCTCTCTCTCTTTTTAAGAACCATTTGTTAATCTGTTAAATCACGAGGCGCAAACATCTCGGCTTGGGATCTTCGGCTCTTATTCCTGCGTGGGTATACATGACGAACATAAGGCTACGGTGGGGAGGTCTATGAATAGGCGTCGTCTGGCGGGCGGTCTGAAGCGATGGAGAGAGAGAGAGAGAGAGAGAGAGAGAGAGAGAGAGTGTGTGTGTGTGTGTTTGTGGCAGAGATAAATTGTCTAAGATGCTCAGTTCAAAGTTGGCAAAATCTTTTTTTTCTTCCCTATTAAGTCTTCAGGTGTGTAATACACAAACGTGGAAGCCTATTCACTAGCGAGTTTCCTCCAGCTTGCCTACGATGATGGCAGCTATGGTGGCCATGGTACACTACCATGGTGGCTCATGGTACCTCCGGTCCACGGTGTAATGGTGGTTGGATTACATGAGTGGTTTTACGGGACTGATCACGGTTCCATTAGTGAGGTCAAATGCCCTCTATCTAATGGGTCATTCTGGTTATAGCTGGGATACGCGACCACCAATGGGTCATGGTAGAGGCAGAAGCTCATGGTCATGTCATGAAGACCATGGTGGTCATTCATGGTAGGGTCATGGGTAAAATATACGTGACCCACCATGAACTTTTCGCACCGAAGGCTTTCCCAGCTGAATCTCAAAGGAAGGTACTGACATCGCTTGCTTGTAAGGGTAGCGGATCGAATCCCCAACTACTCATTAGTCACCCCGGAACAAGCGTGGGGACTGACGCACCATTAGGTAATGGTGATTCCCCCATGAGACGCCACAATCATGTGGTGTAGCTGGAAATCATACGAGAATGATAACATGTATAAAAATTCATATTGCTCACGATGGCTTGATCATAAGAACACATACTGCATGCCTCCATACTGCATGGGAGAGGCAGTATTTGCGAGGCATTCATAAGGGAGACATTAAGGAGGGAGACCATGGGAGCATGACTGGACCCCTACATGGGACAGCGTCGAAGAGATGCGTTGATCAAGCAGCCGTTAATGAAAGCACGCTCAAGCTTCATTCAACACTGATGTATTCATTACGAGGGTCCCTAAAGAAACCTCTAGGTTTCGAGACCCACCTCTGGGAAGCCCTCCAGCCGAGGTTTCTATCAACTATCATTTTAGCCCAATCTCAAAAAGATATTAATTGAATGTCAGGGGCAAAAAGTACAGTGTGTTAGTGTCCACTATACGTGAACATGGACATGGTCACTTCCTTAAATGTGTGCAAGTCTTTCCCACAACGTCCAAGTTCCAGGAAAAACTTTAGAAAAGTTTTAATTAGACGGACATTTCCAAGATGATAAAATATTCTGTCGTCAGACTACAAAACTTGTGAAATTGTTTACAGAAGTTGACGGTGTATGAATCTGGGAGCCATTAAACTATTTCAGTCTTCATTTGCATGTTCTCGAACTGCTCCTTGTGTAACACAATAGGAAAACACCTATGCCTTTGAAACAGCATTGATAAATAATGCTTAACAAGTCTTAATATTATTTCCCTGTTATGTGTCCCCACACTCAACAAACACTGGTAAACAATGATCAACAAATACATCTATTTCCCTGCCATATGTACTTAACGCCAATTAGTACATCTTTTTTTTCGAAGCATTTATTTCCTAAAAGCTACTGATCCTATTCTTTAACTTAAACCTGACGTTTAGAACCATTTACAACACAGTTAAAGGCTCGAAACCTCATGCTCCCTAAGAGATCCAATCAAGCAATACTGAACTCATCCATTCTCGAAATTCGAAGCAACAAAAAAGCAATCAGGCACCCTCATTCTGTCCTCAGTAATGAGTAACTTACTCACAGAAAAAACTGTACAGTCGAGGACAAAAGTCCTTGGACACGCATGAAGTGCCAGAGTCCCCAAAAAAGAGTCTGATCTGGTCAAAGCAATCCCAAATCCCCTGTCTCTGCTTGGCGAGTCAAAAGGTTCGGTACAGCTTGGAACAGCCGTGTTCCACTCTCGGTAGAGGTAGCGGGTTCGGTACAGCTTCGAACGGATATGTTTCAAATTCTTTCTACTTGTTGAGAGACGAGGTTCGGTATGGCTTCGACCAGGCGTGACCTAGGCTCAGTATGGCATCGACCAGGAGTGACCTAGGCTCAGTATAGCATCGACAAGGAGTGACCCAGGCTCGGTATTGCATCGACCAGGAGTGAACTGGGCTCTGTCCCTACCTTTCGAGACAATGGGATCCGGACAGTTTCAACCAGACGTGTCCCAGGCTCTGTTGAGACAGAGGATTCAGTACAGCTTCGCCAGGCGTATCTAAGGCTCTGTCGCTACCTACAGAAGGTTCGCTAAGGCTTCCAGAAAGGCGTGTCCCAGGACTTTAGTCTCACGCTGTTCATCATGGTCTCTTGTCGTAACAGGTTCCCTCACTTCACACAGAACGCCACATGTGAATCTTTCCCCTGCTGCCTCCTTCAATCTCAGGGGAGGGAGGGACGGGAAAAGACGAGCAACCGGTTGCCAACTGAGGGGGAAAAAAAAAGAGGACATGCATTTTTCCCCTCCAGACATTTTCCATTAGTATTTTCATCACGACCCTGTCAACAGGCACTTTTCCTCAGCCACCTACAAATAGCAGGGCGCATCCTACCCCTTCATCTTAGAAGACACAAAGCCTCCAACATAAAGTCTAATCTTGTGTGCTTTCCTCTGTCTTTGGTCTAATCGAAAAGATGCCCATCTATCACTTCCTTCCAATCTGTTCTTACTTTCATCAGCTCCATCAGTCACTGTCTCTCATATCTTATAATGGAATGCGTCTGTTTCTTCTTCTCCTTCTTCTTCTCTCTCTCTCTCTCTCTCTCTCTCTCTCTCTCTCTCTCTCTCTCTCTCTCTCTCTCTCTCTCTCTCTCCTGTTCCACCTAGCAGCGTCCACGTATCCTGAGCGGTATAGCTTAGTCGTGGTGTCCTCAGCACTGAAGTGTCGTCGTGTCCTCAGCACTGACGTGGTGGTGTCCTCAGGGACGTGTCGTCGTCGTGTCCTCAGCAGTGTGGTGTCGTCTTGTCCTAAGCAGTGCCGCTGTGTCCTCAGCAGTGTCGTCGTGGTGTCCTCAGGGATGTGTGTCGTCGTCGTGGTGTCCTCAGGGTCGTGTCGTGGTAATGTCCTCAGGGGCAGGGGTCCAGGTCATGTCCTCCTCCAGCGTCGTCCTCAGGGGCAGGGGTCCAGGTCATGTCCTCCTCCAGCGTCGTCCTCAGGGGCAGGGGTCTAGGTCATGTCCTCCTCCAGCGTCGTCCTCACCAGGTCGTCTGTTCACTCGGATCTCACGTCTCGTTCAGGCGCCTCACTCGAGGGTCATCGTCCACTTGTCGGCACCACAACCAACCCTCTCTAACTCCCCCCTCCAACCCCTGATCCTAGCTCTAACTCCCCTCTCCTGATCCTAGCTCTAACCCCCCTCTCCTGATCCTAGCTCTAACCCCCCTCTCCTGATCCTAGCTCTAACACCCCCCTCTCCTGATCCTAGCTCTAACACCCCCTCTCCTGATCCTAGCTCTAACACCCCCCCTCCTGATCCTAGCTCTAACACCCCCCCTCCTGATCCTAGCTCTAACACCCCCCTCTCCTGATCCTAGCTCTAACACCCCTCTCCTGATCCTAGCTCTAACCCCCCTCCCTGATCCTAGCTCTAATACCCCCCTCTCCTGATCCCAGCTCTAACCCCCTCCTCCTGATCCTGGCTCCATCTGGCATCATAAGGGTGCCAAATGCAGGTCATAGCCATGCAGGTCATCAAAGGTCAGGACCCGATTGGTTACTGATATACCTTATGATATACCAGATATACCTTATGATATACCTTATGATATACCAGATATACCTTATGATATACCTTATGATATACCAGATATACCTTATGATATACCTTATGATATACCAGATATACCTTATGATATACCTTATGATATACCAGATATACCTTATGATATACCTTATGATATACCAGATATACCTTATGAGGTTTCCAATAACTTGATGTGTTCTTCGGGAAGAAAAAAACCGGGAGCTAAAGAGAGAACTCACATATACAATGGAACATAAATCCCGACACAGGAAAGAAGAATTTAATAAACAAAAAATAAAACATATTCATTAATCCTTTTTATGGCTGGAGTTAACGGATTTTATCCCAAGTAAGAATAAATCTTGAATTCGATATCATCTTTCGCATCATGTCTGGCAATCTTCCTCATGGTACATGTCTAATGAGAGAGATTTTATATCAGGTACATAAAATGGTTTTGATTTGCTCTTTTTTCCTCCTCCTCGTCTTCTGTGATTCTCTCTCTCTCTCTCTCTCTCTCTCTCTCTCTCTCTCTCTCTCTCTCTCGCTCTCTCTCTCTCAAACCCGTCTTACTCCCGAAGGCGCCCCCCTCACTGAAGGCGTCCCAGCCCGCACTTTTCTCCCTGAATGAGCGACAAACACTTGGGGAGAGAGAGAGAGAGAGAGAGAGAGAGAGAGAGAGAGAGAGAGAGAGAGAGAGAGAGAGAGAGAGAGAGAGAGGTAACGCAGGTAACGGAGGGAGGGGAGGTGGTGGGAGGGCATGGAGAGAGACAGCCGCCCCTCCTGCCTTCTTCAGTAGTAACACCTGAAAGGCTTTCAGGCCTCATGAAGAAGTGTTCTACTCCTTCAGGACTTCATAGAGATATACAACATTATCATATATATATATATATATATATATATATATATATATATATATATATATATATATATATATATATATATAAAGTGGCTGTCGACCAGATGCAGTGGCTGGACACATGGTACCACAGACACTATGTTCTGTGATCTGATTAATTGAATTATTCTAAGCCTTTGAGCACAGGCAAACCCGCTTTCAGCCCACTAAAAGGCATATGAGCTGACCCTAATTATGGAGTGAATTAATTAGGGAAACAGCAATAAATGAACCAAAAAAAAAAAAAATTTAGACTGTAATGCAATCGCTGCAGTGTGTCTGTCTTTACCATATAAGAATTACCGTCTATGATGACCTAAAATTTACTGAAGAACATATGGCGTATTTAATCATTTCTATCGTTTATAGAAACCAAAATTAATTGAAGAACTTATCATGCATTCATCTATTTCTATCAAGTATGTCTTAGAATTTGTTCTGAATTCATCATTATGTATAGTCTAATTCAAACTGTCTCTTTTCTAATTCAAACTGTCTCTTTTCTAATTCAAACTGTCTCTTTTCTAATTCAAACTGCCTCCTTTCTAATTCAAACTGCCTCCTTTCTAAGTCTCAGCACGAATAGCAAATGATGTTTACATGGGACCTAACCCCTGATGTTGTAACTCTTCATAATCGACTCACAACTTCAGGACAATAACACATATCGACACAAGGGAAATAAAACCATAGATTGAAGAAGCAAGTGTGTGATGTTTAGGTGTTCAGTGGAAAAAGTGAGGAGGCAGCAGCTGTGTGCTATAAAGCAACCTGCAGGGTAGCTAGTTCAGCTATTGAAGAGCCTGTAGCCTAGCTAGTTCAGCTATTGAAGAGCCTGTAGCCTAGCTAGTTCAGCTATTGAAGAGCCTGTAGCCTAGCTAGTTCAGCTATTGAAGAGCCTGTAGCCTAGCTATTTTGGGATATTAAGACGCATGTAGCCGGCTATTCATTCTATCAAGGAGCTTGCGAACTAGTTACTCGTGCTATTAAGAAACCTGGGGGCGAGCTAGTTGTTATATCGAGAAGTCTGTACACTAGCTAGTTATGCTAGTAAGGAGCCTCCAAACTAGCTAGTTCTGCTAGTTAGGAGCCCCCAAGCTAGCTAGTTGTGCTAGTTAGGAACCTTCAGGCTAGCTAGCTGTGCTAGCAGGAAACCTGCAGACTCGCTAGTTGTGATATCAAGAAGCCTGTACGCTTGCTAGTTATGCTATTAAGGAGCCACCAAGCCAGCTAGTTGTGCTATTAAGGAGCCTCTAAGCCACCTAGTTCTGCTAGTTAGGAGCCTCCAGGCTAGCCAATTGTGCTAGTAAGGACCTACCATCTCCCATTATTCATATCGATGAGAAATATAGCCCGAATTCCCCGAAGTACTGTGAAGAATGAGTGAAAGTAACCGAAGTTGTAGCCATGAAGCGACTGAAACGTCTACCATCTAACTCGACAGACTTTCACAGAGCCAGACACACACACACACACACACACAGACACATACACACACAGACACACACACACACACACACAGAGCACCAGGGCGACACCATCAACCCTGCTCTAATTCATGGAGACGTGGAACACATCTTTATCCTCATTGCACTCGACAAGTTGACTCTCTCATCCCCTTTCGTTGTCTGTCGTCGCCTCGAGTGAGGGGTTCCTCATTCGACGTGAACAACCCCCTGACACCTACCTTCCTTCCCGAACGTGTGCGAGAACAAGAGAACAAAGTGAACTTTAACCTTTTTTTTTGGCTTCCAGAAATATAGCGCGTTCTCGTGAGATTTCCAGACTATCGTCTTTCTAATAAAGCAACAATGTACACTTGCACTGCAATGTGCTGTAATAGTCACGTAACTACAGCCAATGTAACGCGACAGGTATGTACCAGCTGCATAATACAGTGGGTAATGTATTTCTCTGTTATATTTTCGATGAGGAGAAAAAAAAATGTTGCGAAGGCATTTGCATGTGAAGAGGGTATTGTAGAGAATTCTTCGATAGATATAGAAATAGATGAAATTGCAAGTTTATAATAAAGGAAGGGGTAATGTGTGTGTGTGTGTGTGTGTGTGTGTGTGTGTGTGTGTGTGTGTGTGTGTGTGTGTGTGTGTCCAGCTGACATATTCCCTTCAGTTGACATATTCGAATCGTGAAAGAACTTTCTCTTTTCCTTCAGTGAATGATCATAGACTGAACAGTTTCATTCACCATAAACCACGCTTGAGGAATTTTTTTTTCTTTTTTTTCCTTTTTCCTTTTTGTATCGTTTAAGGCTTTTTTTTCTTTTCCGTTCGGCATTAAACCAACGGAGGCCGATCCATCGGGGGCACCCCCCCTCCCCTAAGTCCCGAAAACCGATTTCGAAAGCCCGACCACCAGCCACCAACACCCGATCTCCGAAAACCGATTTTGAAACCCCCATTCAAGCCGACAGAGCCGATATAAACTTGTATATCATCATCAAGAATCATAGCCACATCCATATAAAGATTCCATCTCCCTCTATATATCATATACCACTATAATCTTCCTACCATTATAGCCTCATATACTTTATACTTTATCAATATACGCCTCGATATATCGCACAGCATAGCCAAAATATCTTCCTACCATTATAGCCTCATATACATTATACTTTATCAATATACGCCTCGATATATCGCACAGTATAGCCAAAATATCTTCCTACCATTATAGCCTCATATACTTCATCAATATACGCCTCGATATATCGCAGAGTATAGCCAAAATATACCACTATGTGCTGGCTTTACGAAGGTAATTAATGGTGATAGCTTATCTGCAAATGCAGGCAACGCCAACAATTTTGTCCTTGTTGTATATAATGCTGGGCTGAGAACCATTACATAGCACGGTGGTTTAGAAATACCGATTTGGAGTAATGGCTCAGAAATAAACTGCACAGCTCGCTGGAGATATGAGACTGTGTCTACACACACACACACACACACACACACACACACACACACACACACACACACACGTATAGATCTTCGAAAATAGGTATGACAGAGGGACTCCAAGCAATTAACACGCCACTAAGCAAGTAACTTATTAAGCAAAGATGGAATGAAGGATCTTATTACTATATTACTATCTTATTACTATACTTAACTGCCTTCATCCACCACACTTATACAAGTATGGTGGATGAAGGGAGTTAAGTGAATGATGAAACAGTGTGAATGCAGAGAGCATGTACATAAGTTTTAACAAAACTGTATGACAGTGAAGGATGAAAGATAAGAAGCACCACGAGTGTATAATTGCCTTCCCGTCTATTACCAAGAGATGATGGTAATTACACGGAGGAAAGCAATTTCTAATCTAATTGTATAGTGAATCAGTTTATGACGCATCGTGTAGACAGAACACGAGAATTGTGGTTCTGAACGCGGTGCACCTGTGAGTGAATGAATGAATGAATGAATGAAAAGAACGTTTGAACGTTTTTCTTTTTTTTTTCAAAATCGTTGATGTGGGAGTGAAAGAAGAACATTTGAAGGACCTCCTTCGAAAACGCAGTTGATCTTAGAGTGAAAGAAGACCGTTTGAAAGACCTTCTTTCAAAAGATGTTAGATCTAAGAATGTCAGTTTTAACTGCCCTTTTCCTTAAGATTAACGTCGATATATCTAAGTGTACAAGGACGTCTGAGTGGCCTTCGTGAAGGAGGCTAATCCAAGAATGAAAGAAGAAAATCTGAATGGACTGACTTCTTTCAGAGAGAAATGCTGATTTCAGAGTGAATGAAGCCCGTTTGAAGGTAGTTCTTTCAATATTTGTAGCTTCACTCTCGCCTCAGAGCTGCTGATTGGTTAAGGGAATGACCGGGAGTATACAATCCCAATGAGGATAAGAGAGGTGATTGGAGGTGGATAACACATTCTTCCCCCCTTAACCTAGCTAATCCTACATTGACAGGTGGTTAAGGGCGTTCACACCGTAGGAAGGGATGCGTAATTTGACCCGTACGCCATGATGGGGGCTGAAAATTTTTTTTACCCCGTACATAGGGGCGAATTGTGGCAAGACAGTGCCATGCTGGAGAGTGACGTCACGTCCCCCCCACCCCCCCAACGAGGCCTGGACGCCCACTCGCCACCGCTGGGGGGAAAAAAAGAAGAAGAAAAAGATTTGGACCAATTAAAAGGACTTAGAATTAATCCTTCCCCGACATCCCGGGTCCCCCACCTGACTCACGCACAACGCACGCACGCACGCCCGCAGCCCGGACGAAACCCCCCCCCCCCACGCACGAATTTCGTCCGTGTACACACGTTGCTGTGGGAGACGAAAGACAGCGCACGCACGCACGCAGCCCGAACGAAAAGTCCGAACAATGCCCCATGTTCAAAAGCTTTGTGTTTCCATTGCAAGATGAACTTTGGATCGCTTCTATACGTAAATATGGTGTAACATACCTTCATAATATGTGCATTACACGATATGTGTCATTACACACACACACACACACACACACACACACACACACATATATATATATATATATATATATATATATATATATATATATATATATATATATATATATATATATATCCATACATATCAATACAGACGTTCGTATATTCATACCTGCATACATATGAAGTGCAGTCTGTGTAAACAGAACATACATTAACTGATGAATAATTTTCAAAAATATATCTGAATAATTTATCTAACTCATCTGCCTGCTCAGTGCTGTGTATTACCTGCTCAGTGCAGTATATTACCTGCTCAGTGCAGTATATTACCTGCTCAGTGCTGTATATCAACTTATGCCTCATAACTTTGAGGGAAATAAACAGACATCACCAAATCATATTTAATAACAGTGTTTTCAATGAAGGCCTTTTGACTGATGTCAAATTTGCATTTTATATGTTTTTGTTACCGTGGGATTTCATGTAAATGCCATGCTCAGGTTCACGCGTAGGGCGCGTGGAGTTAAAGGCTTTGAGCACGACGGTACGACAATTGAGCACGACGGTACGACCCTTGAATACGAAGGTATGACTCCCGAGCACGACGGAACGACCCTTTGCATACGGTGACCTGACCTTCGACCTCACCTTTAAAGAAGAGAACAAATGTCGTTTCATTATACCTAATGGTCGTACCGTCGTGTTCAAGGGTCGTACCGTCGTGTTCAAGGGTCGTACCGTCGTGCTCAAGGGTCGTACCGTCGTGCTCAAGGGTCATACCGTCGTGCTCAAGGGTCGTAACGTCGTGCTCAAGGGTCGTACCGTCGTGCTCAAGGGTCGTACCGTCGTGCTCAAGGGTCGTACCGTCGTGCTCAAGGGTCGTACCGTCGTGCTCAAGGGTCGCACACTCTTACCAAAGGGAATAAACAACAATTTTACCCTATTTTCCAGCCCCATTTCATAAACTGGAATGATTTACCCCTATTTCTTACACCTTCCATAGTCTGATAAAATCTACCAATCACCATAATATAGCCCCAATCTCTACAACCTCCAATCCCCAGCTAATCAGACCGAGGCCACCCCAATTAACCCAATCCTCAACCTCTGGCGCCAACACCCCAACACTGGGGGAGATGGAAGAGAGGATATGGAGCAAGCGTAATGACGAAAGGTTACACCCACACAGAACACTAGTGTACACCTTACAACACTAGTGTACACCCTTAGAACACAATTGTATACCCTTAGAACACTAAGTGTACTCCCTTAGAACACTATTGTATACCCTTAGAACACTGACGTACCCACTAAGAACGCTGATATATCCCCAAAGAACGCTAGTGTACAGCAATTACATAATAAACCCTAAACAGCAAACCCTCATGGTAATTACTTAAGAAACCCGAACGATAATCACTTAACAAACCTTGATAGTAATCACTTAACAAACCCTTACAGTAATTAATTAGCAAACTCTCATAGCAACTAATCAACACACCCTCATAGCAATTCAACAACTTTAAGTTCTTGTAACACACAACTCCCACACTTGGATACTATATATATATATATATATATATATATATATATATATATATATATATATATATATATATATATATATATATATCTTTTTCTTTATCTATTTTTCTTTCGTCATCAGAAGTTGAGACACAGAAATCTTTGAACTGAAAAAGTTTTGTTTGGCCAGACAGCTAGCCAGCCAGCAGGCAGGCAGCTCCTCCTCCTCCTCCTTCCTCCTCCTGCTACATCCCAGGTCGGGACGTGGGGTGGAGGAGGCTGGGTTGAAACTGGGAGCGTCCATGTGAGTTATACGTATCTGGAGGGGTGGGTGAGGGTGGGTGAGGGTGGGTGAGGGTGGGTGGGTTCATATAGGGTGCTGGTGTGGGGGAAGGAAGGTAGGGGGTTGGGTAGGTTAGGGTGGACGTGTACACATGTCTAGCAGAGATACTGGGGCGGGGGTCTCCTCTCCTTGAGAATGGTTGATAAAATGGATACTGTGGCATAAACCAATGTGTGTGTGTGTGTGTGTGTGTGTGTGTGTGTGTGTGTGTGTGTGCTTATACACACATAGGAGTAAACACTTGGTACGTATATACAAGGTTAAGAGACGCGCGAACGCAAGTACAACACACAAATATCACACACACACACACACGCCTTTGCTAACGTCTCCTGCTGGTGATATCGCCACTCCTAAGGGAGATAAAACCCTTACCTCACCTCCCTCCTTTTCCTTACCCTTGCGTCCTTCTGGGAAGATGTGCAACGCTATTACTCAAGAAAAAGAAATATAAATAGAATATAGTAAAAAAAAACCACCCGCTTTTATGGGGTTTAAGTTTATGGAAGAGGCGTATTGTTCGCCAGGCTCCAGTCAAGTAACAGACACATGGCTGCTTATCACAGCGAGGTTAAGATAAAAAGGGAAAAAGGTTTCTTCTTCTGCCAGGGAGATATGGAGGGAGAGGAGGAATGATGAGGGAGAATTATAGAAACCAGGTTTTGTGCTCCCTAATATGTGAGCCTAGGAGGGAGGCATTACGGTCCACAAGACGGAGTTCGTGTGTGTGTGTGTGGGGGGGGGGGAGGTTTTATTTAAAACTTTTTTCTAGACGATGTTTTGAATGAAGTTCCTAAAACTTTATTTGTTAGGGGAGCAGCCGAGGGAGAAAGTATATATATATATATATATATATATATATATATATATATATATATATATATATATATATGTATACACACACACACAGACACACACCCACACATACACACACACACACACACACACACACACACACACACATAATACACACACTCACACACACATATATATATATATATATATATATATATATATATATATATATATATATATATATATATATATATATATAAACAAACTCTTCTTTGGCTTTACGATTTTTGGAGCGTGGCGAACACGTTTTCAGTGGCAGCACTTATTCTTCAGCACTACGAATGCATCTTTCTCTCCCCTTTTTTCCTCTAACCTTTTGGCAAGAGATAGACAGGCCAGTAATTCTCCAACAGTGCCTGGCTTGAGCTCACCACCTTTTGGAACACGCGCGCACGGGCCCTCTCTGACCTTTCCTTAAACAGGTATTCGCGCGGGAGAAAATAAATTCTGGTTTTCAGGGTCGCAGAGAAGCGTAACCTAACACAAACCATCTGTGTCGAGCGAGGACTGGAAGGATCACACGTCCCAGAGATGATGATGATGACGAAGAACATACAATTGCGTCTCGAGATCAAACCTCCCGCTATTCTAGGTATTTCTCAATTACCTCTTGTCTTCCTTCGCAACCAAGGGAGGTATATATATATATATAACTCCGGATTACATTTCGTGATTGGGTAAATGGTTTCTGTGATTACATTTCGTGATTGGGTGAATGGTTTCTGTGATTACATTTCGTGATTGGGTGAATGGTTTCTGCGATTACATTTCGTGATTGGGCGAATGGATTCTGTGATTACATTTCGTGATTGGGGTAAATGATTTCTGCGATTACATTTCGTGATTGTTGGGTCAATGGTTTCTACGATTACATTTCGTGATTGGGTAAATTACATGTACGTCTGTGGAGAGTGCAAACTCCCTGAGAATTTAGCCGACGTGGTGTTGAACGTGGCGGAGAGCTTACAAAACGTCCATTAGTATCTGAACACCTAAATGACATCACTCGAATCCTGTCCAAACTTCTCCAATCGGATCGAAGACATTAACTGGTGGAATCGCCTCTCCATATCGCTTCCCTTAATGTCCCTTAAGATGTTATCACCTCAGCAGCAGCCCTATACTGCTCGGGCCCTTCTTTTCAACATGATTACCCTGAGAATCTGGGGGTATTGGAGAGTGTGGTCGCTGGTGTCCCTCACACTTACTGTGTGATTAGGGTGTCCTTTACCGCTAGTGGGTGTGTGTGTGTGTGTGTGGGTGTGTGTGTGTGTGTGTGTGTGTGTGTGTGTGGGTGTGTGTGGGTGTGTGTGTGTGTGGGTGTGTGTGTGTGTGTGTGTGTGTGGGTGTGTGTGTGGGTGTGTGTGTGTGTGTGTGTGTGTGGGAGTGTGGCTTGCCGGTGCTTAGCGTGGAGTGTGAAGTTGGTTGCTTGTTCTTGTGTGCGTGTGTGTGTGTGTGTGTGAGAGAGAGAGAGAGAGAGAGAGAGAGAGAGAGAGAGAGAGAGAGAGAGAGAGAGAGAGAGAGAGAGAGAGAGAGAGAGAGAGAGAGAGAGAGAGAGAGAGAGAGAGAGAGAATCGATAATGTTGCACGTCATGTACTTCATATTCTTCGATATACCCCAAAGTGCTCGACTGAAGACCGTTATATATTGCTTATCAGAAAATGACTTCAAGAGTATAAAAACGCATAATTAATCTGCATTATCAAGTAAACGCTAAAAAGTTTACGGCGGGAAGAAACTTTGATTATGAAGTTTACGAGAATACAATACGTCGAATGTCTGAACTCAACATAGAGCTTAATACCATATACAATTTAATACAATATTCTAAGTTGTAGAGAAACGATTATAATGCATTTGTGACATCACCACACAAGGCATACAATATTCCAAGCCAAAGTGAATATATCACAGATCGCTATAACATATCTTCTAATGAGAATAGAGATATCTTCTATGTTACTCTGGTCCTGCTTGCCTTTAGAGGTTTTGATCAAACCTCAAAAATCTTCAAAGCATTTAGACAGGGTGTAGCATAAGAATTTAGTGTCTAAACCTCCCTCCTCCATTTTCTTCTTCTCTCTGTCGTTTTCTAACCTGGCATCAATGTCTTCGACAACTCCTTTCTGCACGTCGTGAGACGGTGGAGTTCTGTCTCTATTTTACAGGTATCTTTATGGACGACTGTCCGTGTGTGAAGTGTCTGCACTTGTCCCCGCTCCAGGAGGCTAGTGGGTGCTGCTGCTTCCAACAGTTGCTATGTGGAGTCCATGTACTCGAGGACTGACCGTTACGATACCTCCTCCTTCCATCGAACAGCTAAACTGTGGAATTCTCTTCCTCTCCTTTCATCCTTCCCTTCTCCTTCTATAACCTTTTTCTTTTTACCTTTTACGAGTCATGTCTACGAATACCAGCAGAGCCCAGATTAATTCCCCACAGCTTTTTCTCTCTCTACGTCCTTCACTCGAGATGGCCTTTGATTGTGGGCAAGTTAAAAGGGATTCTAAACGACCCAGGGACCTCCTAACATCAGGGAGGAATGATCTAACATCAGGAAGCAGCCACCCTGAGGAGCAGATGAAGATGAGGCGAATGAAAATGATGAATGAAGAAGGTGAAGAATATGAGAGTGAGGAGGAGAAAGGGGAAAAAAACATAAACTGAGAACGAACAGGAAGGTAAAGAAAAACCACACCGAAACAAAAGGGGAAAAGGCAGAGGACATGCGACCAAAACAATGCCTCCCAGAGAGAGAGAGAGAGAGAGAGAGAGAGAGAGAGAGAGAGAGAGAGAAGGCGTGCGTGTAACACGACAAATGTGAAATCCAAATTCAGGGCCTTGAAATCTGTGTGGTGTTATGCACCAGCGCTTCCGTTCCGTTCCATTCCGTTCCGTTCCGTTCCGTTTCGTCCCGTTCCGTTCCAACTCATGGTCTGAGATTCTCCTATAAGGCATCCCAGACGCTCATATCTGTCGCCAAGTTATGTCTAAAGAATTCTTCATATTACTTATAGGCCAAGACGCCTCCTGGTGGAATTGTATCATATTTTCGAGACATTATTATATATATCTTTTTCTTTAAACACGAAGGCAATATCGTTCGTCGTGAGATTACATTGGTGCTGTGTTGGGGAAAGAATGTTTATTGTTGTCATGATATAGAGATAAACTTAAGAAATGGCTTGAGAGATGTGTATAAAGATAACCGAGTCGTGATTCATATGATTTTGACTATAATGTAATTCTCTTGTTGCTTTTGAGGAGAGTTTAGATTACTGAAAATAATCGTATGCATCAATTATTTTTTTTCTTCAGTTATGTGAATACTGATTTTGACATTGAAATTATTTTTGTGTAATTTGAGATTTAGCTTTACAGATTATTTGATGATTACAGTCGAATCTACGTAATTATCTACCAATTGTTACATCTGATAAGTCGAGATTATCATTCATTTCAGGATTATATTTTTTTGGTAGGAATTTACGAATTTGGCTTTGGTATAGTCATTGTGTGTGTGTGTGTGTGTGTGTGTGTGTGTGTGTGTGTGTAAACACCACCACCACCAACACACACACACACACACACACACACAAAGGTGTATGTCCAACAGGATTCCCCATCACAATGTTATGGAAGAAGAAGAAGAAGAAGAAGAAGAAGAAGAAGAAGAAGAAGAAGAAAGAAAGAAATATGGTCATAAATATTGATTTTCGTTGTAGCGAATCTTCGTAAAGTGAAGCTTCGTATAGCGAAGAAACGATCCCTCTCAGCTTTGTGGCGAAATTGTACCAATGAACACAAAATGGTACGACCCTTGAGCACGACGGTACGACCCTTGAGCACGACGGTACGACCTAGAGATCGGCGGTACGACCCTTGAGCACGACCGTACGACCCTTGAGTATAATGGTTCGGTACATGACCTGACCTTTCAAGGGTTTCGTCAAAGGCCTAACCATCATATCCAAGGGTCGTCCCGTCGTGCTCAAGGGTCGTACCATCGTGCTCAAGGGTCGTACCGTCCGGCTCAAGGGTCGTACCATCCGGCTTAAGGGTCGTACCACTGTGCTTAGGGTTGTGTACTCAAGAAGTTAAAGCAAAAGAGATCTAAAGATAATGTGAAACTGTACAGGTTTATGTACCATCAAGTTACGACCTTTATAACGGGATAAGCCAGTTTTTAACTGGGTGTGTCTCAAAAAAAAAAAGAAAAGAAAAGAAAAGTTAATGAGATCTACAGAGTTAGTAAATCGAGTTTTAATTGGTCGAGAGAGAAAAGTGGGATGCATAAAGAAAAATGATCTTAATTGGGGGGGCGATGGGGGGGTTAAGAAACCTGGGATATATTAAGGTGCTTCCAAATTGGTTTATAAAGATGGCCGGCTACATTAGGAGAGGCCTGGGAACTATATCTGAACGCGTAATTAAGTCCGGGAGACAACAAGTAAACGAGAATTCTCAGGCGCGGGGATGGGCCAGACGTGGGAGAGAGGTAGGAAGAAAGGAGAGAGAGGGATAGAGAGAGAGAGAGGTGGATAGATAGATAGATAGATAGACAGATAGATAGAGATAGATGGATAGATAGATAGATAGATAGATAGATAGATAGATAAATAGATAGATAGATAGATAGATAGATAGATAGAGAGAGAGAGAGAGAGAGAGAGAGAGAGAGAGAGAGAGAGAGAGAGAGAGAGAGAGAGAGAGAGAGAGAGAGAGAGAGAGAGTTACCCAACCACCGCTCCCTTCCTCCCTCCACAACCACACGTCACCAGTTGTGGCGTCATGCACATATACAACTTACAACATGGCGTTAAGTCTCCAGACTTCACCATCATTATCCGAATATATTCTTGGCCATTACTGCCTCCCAAACTACATACGTCACCAACTACCACACCCCTCTCACCACCCCTCTCCCTCCATCATTATCACAGAAGGTACACTGCTCCAGTTATCCACCCTCCCTCCCTCCTCCCCACCCCCGACACACACACACACACACACACACACACACACACACACACACACACACACACACACACAGACTGCTATCAACGCACTCCAACACGCACCCCGCTCCTCCTTACCACACGCACTCTACTGGCGTCTTGATTATTGACCAAGTCCCGAGACATGACTCACACTCTCTTAATCACCCACACTTCATATCTTCCTCTAAGAACGAAAGTACACGCTTTACCCATGGTGTTTTCTACCTTATGGACACTCTCTCATGCTCCGGAATGTGAGTCATTGTTACACACGCTCCTCTTGCCTGTAGATAGTTGGGAGGTTTGTATTCTGGCAATTTTCTTTCGTTTCGAAGCAAAATAAATACTAAGAAAAGGTAGAGTGACTGTAATGCTGATGTAAAAAGCTGTATCAAGTTTCACGTATTCTTTGAAACCACTATTCTGGGATTATGTACTTTGAATACCATGGGTCTTGGTGATTTAAAATAGCTTCGGCTTGGCTGCTTTGAGACGAATGACTGGCAAGTTAGAAGGCTCTGACTGACGACTTACAGACTGACTGGCTAAGTCACAAGGGACTCTGAGTGACAACACGAAACCTCTGACTGGCAAAGTAGAGGCAACTGAAAGAGACTATGGCTGGGACGATGAAAGGCTCCGGAGCCGGTATTTTTTCAAAGTTTTAATCCTAGCGCCATAGAACACGGGAGTAGACCTTCCGAATACATGACTCAGGTCACTTGATGACCCTGTGTGTTAAGGCCACTTAAAAGGCTCTGAATGAGGTCGTTCATCTACAAGGGTCAAATGACAGTAAATCAGGCAGACTATAAGGCTCATATCCTCATGCCGATAGCTTGAAGTTTAGAACCTTCAGAGACTTCTGGACATACACCCTGAAGGCTTTGGGTGAGGTTGAGTACAGCTGCAGAGTAAGTTGTGCTCCTTCATGGCTCGAGGACGTACACCAGAGTGACTCAATGCTATGTAAAACGTCAAAGCTCCAGCTCGGTGACAATGAAGACCTAAAACTATTCACCTCTAAATTGGTCAACATCTTTTAGAGCTTTTGGGTCAAAAAAAGAAAAAAAAAAGAAAACCCTCAAAAGACTTATTAACCTAAAGGTCTTCAACCAGACAGATCCTCCCCAATCAAAGACTCTAGCGTCCCAGAAGACCTTCAAGCAGACTCTTTGAATCGTCTTCGGCCAATATTCAAGAAGCTTGAGCAGACCCAGGTCTGTCCTGCTACCTTACTCTGCTGCTCTGGGTCACGAAAGACAACTGTGAGAGAAGAAGACTTCGTCCCTGAGCCACTCTCGTGTCTGGCCTACCTCACCATTTCCCTCCAGTTTCCTCCCTCCCCCTGAACCCTTCGATCCTAGCAACACGTTAAGCCATGGAATCAAATACTTAGTATACGATTCTGAAATACACACATCCACGTATGGTTATATTCCTTTGTGTTGATACGAGAGTCATCTACCTTCAAGCCACAGAGGGTCAGAAATTACCCCCGTACATTCCACAGTAACACATCTGCTTTAGGGCAAGTAAAAGAATCACTTTCCATTGGCTACCTGCTCTTTAAAGGTTCTGTTCCTGCATTGACTATTTATATATTTTACATATAAACGGATGGAATATCTATATCTCTTGCGGAATATATATAAATGTGTGTGTGTGTGTCTCTCTCTCCACACTTTATGTGTTTTCAAATACTGTGAGAGTCGTATATTGTGTCCTGGAGGCAAACATTCAGTTGTATGAGGGACCTCAAAAATGGAAGTCAGAGTTGATATACTTAACACACAGTCGTAAAGAACTGATAGTACTAATTATAATCTTTTTAACAGGTGATTAAGACCGTATTTTTAAATGTTAGGATATATCTATCAAAACATTCGTAACACAATATCTAACAAAAGTGACAATTGATATTGTAACTATGTTTCTAAAGCATTAGGGAAACGTCTGATGATATATTTGTGTGGTGAGGGAAGGTTCATTATAAGCCACGTTACTAATCACTTGTTGTACAGAAAAGTCATTAAATACAAAGTTAGATTCCGTTAATCAAGGGATCATTTTACGTCTTAATGAAAGAGGTATATAAATTATTTAAGCCGGGACGCACGTAAGATCGGATCCAATACTCTCTCTCTCTCTCTCTCTCTCTCTCTCTCTGAGACATGAGAGAGAGAGAGAGAGAGAGAGAGAGAGAGAGAGAGAGAGAGAGAGAGAGAGAGAGAGAGAGAGAGAGAGAAGCCATATGAACAGAGGCGTACCGATGATGAATACATGGATCACTTTTCACGAAAATCTGAGGATGATTGTTAAGACATGACAAAGAAAACACACACACACATCACACACATCACACGCACACACACACACACACACATCACACACACACACACACACACACACACGCCGTCGGTTCCCACTCTCTACTCCTTCCCTACTCTTCACTCCCACACACTCCCAAGGCTCCCTCATATACACGCCCTCCTCTCTCCCTCTCCCTAACGAAGAACATCACATAATCGCATGAATAATTCCCACTTCCCTGAAATTCAGATGAAATCGCCAACTATTCCATGATAGAGACAAACTCAATAATCGTATGAATATAAAGCAATTTATGTCTAGAGAGAAGAAAAAACTTTTTCTTAAGTCTTATACGAGAGTTCGCTAACAAGGCTATTCTGTAGTTTACGGCTCGCTGGCTGAGTGTCACGTTAGGTAACTCGGGATCAGTGGTTCGATGCCCTGCCTCCTTAGAGAGTTGGGTCAAGGTCAGCTTAAGTCAGCTGACTGACCTCTTCTATCTTTGCATGATACTACGATTTCAACAGCGATTTCTAATACAATTTTTCTTGTATATCTTGGCAAATATCACTCAATCTATCTCTAAGTTAGAAGCACAGATGAAATTTCAATTAACAATTAATAAATTTCAAATAAACAATTAGTAAATTTCAATTAACAATTACTAGATTGTAATGAACAAATACTCAATTTCAATTAACAATTACTAAATTTCAATTAACAATTGCTAAATCTTAATCAACAACTACTAAACCTTAATTAATAATTACCAAATCATAATTAACAATTACTAAATTTCAATTATAGATCACTAAATTTCAATTATCAATAGCTGAATTTCAATTAAAATTACTAAATTTCAATTAACAATCACTAAATTTCAATCATCAATTATTAAATTTTGATTAACAATTACTAAATTTCAATTATCCATTACTAAATTTCAATTAAAAACTACTAAATTTTAACTATGAGAATATATTTTTCAACCGTGTTTATCGTATATTTCAATTTTTTTCGTACCAGTCTATCGATGCTTCATCAGGACGATCTATCCACTCAGAAACAATCATTCTTAATTGGGAATTTCAGTGGTGACTGACAGTTAAGGATTCCATTGATTAAAATTTATGATAATTGAGAATAACAGTGATTAAGTATGACCCGGAAATTTCGCTATCATACCCAAGATATTTTCGTATACCAGTTATATTATACATTCTACATACGGCTAGGTACGTTATCTCATTCATTTCCTTCAACTCTAACATTCTTTTTCACTCTGTGCTCTCCGTTAACACAAAATTCCTGCGGGAAAATTCTGCTTCATTCACTTATCTTTCACACTAAGTAACCTTTCCTTCAGTTCTATCACACTAAGTAACCTTTCCTTCAGTTCTTTCATACAAACCTCAAAACTTTTACTTCTTCCACAACCACCATAAGAAACTGAGGTTCCCAGATTCTTTTCCCTAGTGAGAGAAAACATATCGGTTTGCTCTTACATTATTCTTCCCACAACAGAAGACCTCGAGTCTGATACACACTGTTATATTTTCAGTTATTTTAATATATATATAAAATTCTTAGTTGTTCTGATTTACAAAGATTTCTCAGGTATTTTGATTTCACCATTATATTTTCAGTTATCATAACATTTACAAAATTCTTAGTTTTTGTTTTACATCAATGTCTCTGCTATTTTGATTTTTTTAGTGAATTTTTGTATTTATTTCATTATACACAAATTTCACGGCAATTCCTTTATACATAGATCTTCTGTTATGAACTAATTTATCGTGTGTTCAACAGGCAGACGAGAGAACACATTGAGGGCAAAATGTTCTTAAAAATCTTTGTTCCTCTTTCTACTCACTGTTTCACGAAGCCTCACTTAGCATTTTCATGCACCCGGGAGAAACGGGAGCTGCAGGAGAGAAAGACGAATTGCAAATGTGTACGCATCGGGGTTGTCACCTCTAATGATGCATGTCAAGGATCTTATCTTGCTCCTCCTTCCTCCCCCACACAACGCTGTTGTATCGAGAAGGCAATTAATAGTTGTGTGACACTCGACTCCTAGGCTGAGTGGCGCGAGAAGGTAGCGTCAAATCATTTATTTGTCCATCATGGAGGAGGAAGATACAGGCATTGTGTGTGTCAGTCTAGAATGCGATAGCTCCTCACACACACACACACTGACACACACACACACACGCACATACTGACACACACACACACACACACTGACACACACACACACACACACACACACACTGACACACACACACACACGCCTCTCGTTATCATAAGCGGAGGTACATCAGTTAATGAGAAGGGACTGAGAGTCCCATTCTGCCTGCATTGTCTGCGTTACTGT
>NC_092246.1:4925000-4927500 GCF_036320965.1 Panulirus ornatus
TCTCTCTCTCTCTCTCTCTCTCTCTCTCTCTCTCTCTCTCTCTCTCTCTCTCTAATCTATTTTCTATCCGTCTGTCTATTTTCTATCTCTCTAACACGAACTCCTCTCAATATACTGTACATAGCGCAATTAATAACTACGAGACGAAGCTGCAATCAGGTACACTTCATCGCCTTTTATCCAGGAGGGGTCCAGGCCCCCCGCCCCCCCCCCAGCGTCCAGGGGGGATCCTGCACAGAATCCTTCCCCTTGAAGGTCACGACCCGGGAGAGAAGTCTTACCAAAACAGGACTTGTTACATGGGGGCGAAGTGGAGTCTTGTGACTGGCTCTCTCGAGGCGTGGAATGGGCACGACGGGGAGAGAGAAAGAGACAGTACCTACATAACTACAATACTTACCTATAGCTAACTACTTACCTATGAGTACCTATCTGAGTATAAGTACCGACCTACTTACCTATGAGGACCGACTTAACTATGAATACCTACCTACTTACCTATGAGTACCTACTTTCCTACGAGTACCTACCTATGAGTACCTACCCGCCTATGAGTACCTACCTACCTATAAGTACCTACCTACTATAAGTAAGTACCTACTTACCTATATATACCTACTTACCTATAAGTACCTACCTACCTATGAGAACATACCTACCTATGAGTACCTACCTACTTACATATGAAGACCTACTTACCTATAAGTACCTACCTACCCATAAGTACCTACCTACATATTATTACCTACTTACCCATGAGGACCAAATGCCAGGGCTCACCACACCTCTTGCTTGATGTACAATACAATTTTTCGCAGAGAACAAAAATGTGTTTGTATTACACTATCAATATGTGATGATTTACCTTCCACGAAAAAGGTCCCGGGTTCGAATCCTTGCTGTTGGAGTGCATTACGTGTCCTATGAAAGTGCGTGTTCGTATGCACTATATTCGTCGCTCTCTCTCTCTCTCTCTCTCTCTCTCTCTCTCTCTCTCTCTCTCTCTCTCAACAACAATAATAATAACAATAATGACAATAATAATAATAATAATAATAATAATAATAATAATAATAATAATGATAATAATAATAATAATAATAATAATAATAATAATAATAATAATAATAATACATGATAATAATAATGATAATGATAACAATAATAATAATGATGATGATGATGAAAATGATAATAATTACAATAATCTGCAATTTCAACACATTAAAACAATTCACTGCAATTAAAGCTCTCCCAGGTATTCTAAATGGAGTTTAAAAGCCTCTCATATTTAAATGCTCAGTCCTTACACATGAAAGAACAGCTTAATAAAAAGAAAAAAGAGAAATCTTTTTTATCGAGTGCGAGAGAATGAATTTGAAACTAATATTATCTTCTTTCTATTTCAGGTATGTATTTGTGGGGGTCACTGCAGGTGTCTGTGGGTAGGGAACCCTTCGTGATTAGGGTAAGTATGGGTAAGCAATCTTGAGGTAAGAGGGACTGGTTTTTGGCAGGCGTGTGTTAAGGCAAAGGGAGATGTACCTGGCTGCTTGAATGGTGTATTTCACCGTGAACGAGAGCCAGCTCTCTCTCTCTCTCTCTCTCTCTCTCTCTCTCTCTCTCTCTCTCTCTCTCTCTCTCTCTCTCTCTCTCTCTTTCTCTCCTTGGTTCTGGGTCCTGTATTGTGACTAGACGGGCGAGTAATGATCAATATGATTAAGATCTTGCGACACTGTAATCGATGTTGGAGCCAGAGAAAGAGAGAGAGAGAGAGAGAGAGAGAGAGAGAGAGAGAGAGAGAGAGAGAGAGAGAGAGAGAGAGAGAGAGAGTACCTATCTACTTACTAGTACCTATGAGGAGATTTGCCAAAGGGCAGCGCTATCGCGTAGCGCTCACCACATGTTTTCCTCTCCTTAACAACAGTATTGCTAGCACTAGGTTCATCTGGGACTGTTCTTACCCAAGCGTCAAGTCTTCTTTTAAAGCTTCTGTTGACATAATTCTTATCAGTACCCTGAAGTTACCCCCTAAAGTACCTGTGACCTTGATGACATCATCTTGACCTTTGGCCCTTCATTAGCCACCTCCCTCTCCCCCCCACCCATCCCTAACCCTGCGTAACTGTGCAACAATCCGCCTTTCCAAATCAACCACCATCCAGCTCCCTTCCTCCTCCCACTCTCTTTCACCCGAGCCATTATCTCCTCCAGGCCCCAAACACCCACACCGCCCTCACATCAGACCACAGGGACTCTTATCGTGTTTCTTATCAGTGGGGCAGGTCAAGTCTCCCAAGGAGGTCGAATCGCTTTCTTTTCCACCACTGTGTAACTATATATATACATATATATATATATATATATATATATATATATATATATATATATATATATTATATACATATCATCGTCAGTGGACAGTGGACATCCTAATTTTCTTATACATTCGAGACTTTTCCCATTTGAAACGTTATAAATTAAGGAGGAAATGATGTTT
>NC_092246.1:4932500-4975000 GCF_036320965.1 Panulirus ornatus
AAGATGGTTTGTGCGGGTGTAGAGTGGGGAGGATCGAGGGGGAGGCCAGTGGGAGATGGGGAGATTGCAACATTGGGAAGATGCGGGATGGAAATAGGCACAAAGGATGGAAGGGGACACTGTACATACAAATAAGGAGGAGGAGGGGGAAAAGGAGACGGAAGGGAGCTCTGATGGTATGGGGCGTCCTGTGTGGGTACGGAAGAGGAAGGGAATGGTAGTGAGTAATGGAAAGGATCTCATGTGGAATGGGGCTGGAAGAGGAGCCATGTTGGGTAAGGAGGATTTTACTTATATCCTCCCTCATCCTCACGTCTCCCAATCTCTCCAGTGCAATTGTAAGAAAATTGCAGCATTGGAAAACAGTGTGTCCCATTTATCACTGTTTCCCCCAACATTGTATATCATTTATCAATATATTTACCTTTGAGTCGTAAGCTACATACTTTACTTCCCCGGCCATGGCTGCCATGCGCGGTCCAACTCATGATACATGTGAATATGAAATGTTAAGTCTGGAATAAAACATGAGTCTACAATGTCTTTGAGTCCAGAATGTGAGCTTAGTGTGACTCAAATTGAGATCAAGGTATACATATTGAATAAGTGTCCAGGGGTCCCGAGCACCGTGTATTAATTTAGAAGAGGATAAACAGAATGGGAAATTACATGAGTGTAAAATATACCTGTAACATGAATATGGCATGAGTCTGGAATGTTGATCTAGAGTATATGCCTAGATACGTGCCTAGAGCAGGAGCCTGCAATATGAGTTATGAATCTAGGTTCTAAAATACTGGTTGAAAATATAGCATTGAAATGTAATACACAAATGTGATTGACTCCCATATATCTTGGATAGGAACTATGAAAATCATCTCAAAATATGAGAGTAGAGTGTGAATCCAACTGTCCAGGCTATGAATATATAATTGCCGTATAAAACTCTATGTATAAAAGGAAAATTATATGTGGCTGAGAATTCTTCTGGGCGACACACGTCAAATACATATACCTCACAGGAAGGGGGTTCAAATCTGTGCCTCTTCAAGAGCATCTGTCTCGTGAGAAGCCAATTCCATTGACCTGCTCGCTAATCCCTCCTTGCTTCCCTTCGACCTCACCATTGCTTCCCTTCGAGCTGACCATTGCTTCCCTTCGACCTCACCATTGCTTCCCTTCGACCTCACCATTGCTTCCCTTCGACCTCACCATTTTGCTTCCCTTCGACCTCACCATTGCTTCCCTTCGACCTCACCATTGCTTCCCTTCGACCTCACCATTGCTTCCCTTCGACCTCACCATTGCTTCCCTTCGACCTCACCATTGCTTCCCTTCGACCTAACCATTGCTTCCCTTCGACCTCACCATTGCTTCCCTTCGAGCTCGCCATTGCTTCCCTTCAAGCTCACCATTGCATCCCTTCGACCTCACCATTTTGCTTCCTTCGGCCAAGAGCCGAGGGAGACTGCGTGCCACTTCGCCAGTGGGACGGGAGGCCAGCCAGCCACTAGAACCCCCCATAATGGATGGCTTCAAGCAGAGGGGATTGGCTGGGAGGAAGGCCAGACCCACACCAAGAATTTGAGGGTCAATGCAAATCTCACACTCTTCTTTAGTCGATTGAAAAGAACTGGTATACGAAGGCGGGACGCGGAAGATGACCATGTATACAGTGATGGGCAAGTGTGTGATAGTGAGTTTAGAATCGTCCGCGCCACACAGAGTATATATACACCACAGGGGATGTTTTCAAGCGACTGAAGAAGTGGCACACAAGGGCCCAAGAGGTCTTGATAACGTGGAAGCGAACTTCAGACGCTGAAAACTCATGCGTGTGATTGAAGACAAGAGATCAAAGGAGGATATACTGCTGCAGGTCTTCCTTCTCAAACACACACACACACACACACACACACACACACACACACACACACCACAGCTATGGCGTATAGGAGGTGGGGTTGCACTACCACTCGAGATGGGAGACCTTTTGGTGGAGGGCGATCCACACACACGGCTGGTGGTGACCTGGACCCGGGTCCTGTATCTCTGATAGCATCACGGAAGGTGTGTGGTGTGTGGGGATATCATGCCAGACGACGGTAAATGTTATTGGGATTGTTGTCCCAGTTACGTAATCTCATTTCTTCTTTGCATTCTATCACGTCTGTAATGAAGTCGTTGTACTACGCGATTGTAAACCAAGATTTTGGTGCATAAAGTCTTGAGGATTAATGTTATAGTCTTAGACTTTAGTTTTAGTGTTATGATGTTATATAATGTTATAACGAAGATAGCGGAGGTTATCTCCCATGTTCACCTTGTACTGTATAACGAAGATAGCGGAGGTTATCTCCCATGTTCACCTTGTACTGTATAACTTGTTATATTCTTGTTTCTCACAACCACATTCTCTCTTGACCTTCAAGTGGCGATTCATTCGGTAGTTTGGTAGTTAGTCTGTGAAAGACGAAGGAGTTCGCAACTCCTCACCATTCTTCATGAAGGCTGACCACGGATTGGGGGTCTGAGGTAAGGAAACTATTCACGGAGATTAGACGTGACGTGGCCCACACACTGATTGGAAGGTGGAGATTGGAATCTGATTGGTCAGGGAGGTAGTTACTGCAGCAAGATTATGATGGACGAGTGAGGGGAGAGTTTGCTGCTCAACGCAGATGTCGTAATGGATCATTGTGGATAGATTAGTGGATCAATGTGGCCAGGGTAGTGGATCAATGTGGTCAGCATGTGGAAGAGGCAATGATGCCCATAATGTGGATCCCTCTATCACTGTGGACCGATATGGCCAGGGCTGTTGACAGTGAGGCCAGAATTGTGGACTAATGTGGCCAAGACACGGCCATGAATGTGGCCCGATGTGGCCAAGAGTAGGGACCAGTATGGTCGAAGCCATACCACCCCTGGCGATACAGAAGCATCATTTTTACATTTTTACAGCCAATGTTTACGGAGGTCAGACTCAGGATATATTGGTTCCTAAATATCGAGTTATGTCGTATATTTTCACGTATAAATTTCACACAGTTGTTTACGGGCCCCGGCGGCTGTAATTGCCCCGTCATAAAGATGGTTCTACACCTTTGCCTTGACCGTAAACTCCTAGATACACGAGGGAGCGATCAGGAAAGAGGAGCCTGAGAGATACAGGGGGGGGGTCGAGAATGGAGTTGAAGTCCACCTTAAAAGGGGCGCTTGTGAATGGTGTTGTCATCATCCACCGAACAGTATGGGCCGCCAAACACAGGTGGAGGAGGTGGAGGAGGGAGTGACCAAACACAGGTGGAGGAGGTGGAGGAGGGAGTGACCAAACACAGGTGGAGGAGGTGGAGGAGGGAGTGACCAAACATAGGAGGAGGTGGAGGGAGTGACCAAACACAGGAGGAGGGGAAGATAATAACTTCTGAAGATGAAGTTACGAGACTTTCCATCTTCAGGAGAGTTTGCCTCGGAGTCATCAAGGAAGGAAAGTTATGCGAGTTTCATCCCCTCATACCGAAGGAGGCCAAAGTACTGACATTTCTTAGTCAAGTGGGGGGTAACCAAGCGAAGGTGAGCAATTAAGAGGAGAGCCGATGTTGTGTGTGTGTGTGTGTGTGTGTGTGTGTGTGTGTGTGTGTGTGTGTGTGTCAGCAGGTGCCACCAGCTGACACAGCTGGCAGATGACACCAGGTGACAGACCTCTCAGGCCAAAGATAAACAGGTGATCGCAATACCATTATGGCTGAGCTGGGGGCTTATCTGAGAGACGGAGGGACGTGCAGGAGGAGGAGGAGGAGGAGGAGGCAGGAGGCAGGAGGCAGGAGGAGGAGGAGGAGGAGGAGGGAGGAAGAGGAAGAGGAGGAGGGTGAATAGGAGGAGGGAGGGTGGTATATTCGGACATCCTCCCTTTACTAAGGACTCATTCGTACGAAACCAACGTCTGTTCCTCACCCTCATATGATCTCGCATATCTTGGTCTGTCATTTACCACTGGGGACATCAGGGATCAGCTGGCCTGGACGCTCACTCCCTCGCTCAGTAAGGGAGAGAGAGAGAGAGATGACTGAAGGACACATGGCTGATCATAAGGAAAGTTTAAAGTACAGATATAATTTTTGAGAGTTCAGAGATTTCAGTGTACTGAATATATGCTTCAGTGTTGGTAGGAGATTTCAGAGTCTGAAGTATATCCTTGAGTACTGAAGAAGAATACAAAGTCTGAATATATATATATATATATATATATATATATATATATATATATATATATATATATATATATATATATATATACATATATATATCCCTGAACGTTGGGGGGGAAGAGGAAGGGAGAGAAATTAGGTGAGTGTCAAAATCAACTTGCACCATCACCTTAACTGACCACGGTGATTGGCCACCTCGTCCTAGTCATACCGGCGCCAGCCACGCTCCCCAGAGAGCGAGGGCAGTGTGATAAATGAAATTCCAACACACGAGAACCAGTTGGGGCAATCGCATGTTGTGGTTGGTGGTGTGGGGTTGGATGGTGGGGTTGGCGGAGGGGGGTTGGTGGTGGGAGGTGTGACGTGTCTCATGTGTTCTAAGGCAGTGTTCTACTTAATCTATCGGGGTCTCTGGTTTCTACTTAAAGACCTCGACTGCCAGTACGCCGGGAGACCTGTTATCAGAGAACATAAAAGGAATACTTGAGTATCCCGTAAAAAGATCCATTTTCTTTCGTCTTATTTTTCTCTTTTTCTTTTTTTTTTCTTTTTTTTTTGGAATTATTGTGTGAAATGAGTTTGTTGAAAGTTTAGTTACGAGCGCTATTGTTTATGACAGAGCGGGAGTGGCGTGGAGTACGTACGTAGTTCAACCCTGAAGTAATTTGAGAAACGAAATTTTCCTTTTTTCTTTCATTAGTGTACCATTCTCTCTCTCTCTCTCTCTCTCTCTCTCTCTCTCTCTCTCTCTCTCTCTCTCTCTCTCTCTCTCTCACTCTCTCTCTGTCACTAATCAAATTTTCTTCCTACTTCATATCACCACCACCACCTCCCCCCCCCTCTCTCTCTCTCTCTCTCTCTCTCTCTCTCTCTCTCTCTCTCTCACACACACACACACACACACACACACACACACACACACCTGAAGCATGACCCAAGTCACCTGCCTGATGTGTGGCCAACGGAGCCACCAGGTAGGAGGCCCCCCCCCCCCGCCCCCCTAGTGGCGGCCAGGCTCCACTTGTGAGTTGTGGTGATGCAGGCGAGGGGAGGGGGGGGGGGGGACCAGCCAACCAGCCACCAGCCGCGCTAGTTGCATATTCAGCTTGCATGGTCTTCGTACGTGTAGCCCATGGGGGGGAGGAGGGTGGGGAGGAAGATAGAGAGACGGAGGGATGGAGGGTGGGAGGGAGGGAGGTAGGGGGAGAAAGAGGGAGGGGGAAAAGGGAGGGGGAGGAAGAGAAATGAGAGGTAGGTAGGTAGGTAGGTAGGTAGGTAGGTAGGTAGGTAGGTTGGGAGGGAGGGAGGGAGGTTGGGGAGATAGAAGGAAGGGAGGGTTGGGAGGAAGGAAGATAGAGAGACGAAGGGAGAGAGGGAGGGAAGGAGGGTGGGTAGACAGAAGGAAGGGAAGGGGGCCGGAGGGAAGAATGAAGGAAGGGGTGAAAGAATGGAGATGGTGGGAAGAGGAGAGAGTAATGGATATGGGAGAAGGAAGAAGAGGTACAGGAGGGTAGACATAACTTAGCGGTAAGTGATCAAGTTGAACCAACTTACCCTGCATGTAAAGTCCTTTATTGTGACGACCTTATTAACTACCGAAGACTTGTTAATGGGTTATACTTAGAACTGCTTGTTTTCCTTCAAGCTGATATCCTAACCTTGTAGATTCAAACGAAGTCTATACACAACTAAACCACACAACACGAGCCAAAAAAACCCCAAAAAACAAACCACTGTAGACTTAACTACCCATATTTCACTAACTGTCTGTGGCAATGTATCTTAACCCTTACACAATGACCCAGAATTGGGTTGTTTAAACAGACCGTCTGTGGCAATGGCTCTTAACCCTTATACCGTGACCCAGAACTGGGTTGTTTAGGCAAAGCCAAACAATTGAACCGCGACGCAAAATTGGGTTACCGAACCATATCACTCCATCGTGACCCGAAATTAGCGATGCCTGGCCACATAACTACCTCGTGACCTATATTGGGTCACCTATCCATTTCCAGTGAGAGGTCAATGGGGTCGTCTGTCTCTATCTAACTAGCGACTACCCGTCCAATCTTTTGCAGTCCAGGTCCCTCACGCTAACCAGGATCTCCTCATCCAACCAATCGCTCTGCTGACTGCTATCAAACGCTCTTTTGGATCCTTAACGATTATAATTAACCATACATGAACATCGAATATTTCCATATATTCTGGAAGGTCAATTGTGAAACTGTCAGTTTTGTGTGGTTTCCAACGCGTACGACTGTTACTGGCTATTTGATTGAGCATATCCTGTTTTTGTGTTATCTTTCTGATAACAGTTATCATATCTTGGGTGTAAAATGATCTAAGTGGCTTTCTAGGATATCTTGCTATGTATAAAACAATATAGATGGCCTTTTGGGATATCTTGGTGTATGTGTAACAACTGAAATGGCTCTTTGGGATATCTTGGTACGTGTCAAATATCTTAAATGGCCTTGTGGTATATCTTGATATGTATGAGATAAATGGTTTTCTGAGATATCTAAGAGTAAAAATAACTTCAATGGCCTTCTGAGATACCTTGGCAAATGTGGAAGAAATGGCTCTCGGGGATATTCTAGTATGAGTAAAATAACTTAAATGGCCTTCAGGGATACCTTGGTGCGTGTGGAACAAATGGCCCTCTGGAATATCGTGGTATATGTAAAAAAAAAAAAAAAACAGATGGAGTTAGGATTATGTCCCTCAGTTCCTGAATAAACGCTGTAGTATGTTGGCACAGCGAGTGTTGGCAGCTCTTGTGATTATCTGCCACCGTTGTGTGTTGGCAAAATCAAACAGGCAAAAACACAGTTCGTGCAAGCAAGCACACACACGCACAGGAGTTCTCACGCACGAGAACGTAGATAAAAATAGAATTCTTCAAAAATTCAAGCACTTTCAAGAAGCCAAGTATAAGGAGGAGGACTCAATACCTTAAACGTATTGCATATAAGGTGTACAAAGGGTTCGATACCTTAAACGTACTGCAAATCAGGTGTAGAAAGGGTTCGATACCTTAAACGTATTGAAAATCAGATGTTGAAAGGGTTCGATGCCTTAAACGCACTGAAAATCAAGTGTAGAAAGGGCTCGATACCTTAAAGTATTGCACATCAGGGGTAGAAAGGGTTCGATACCTTAAAAGTATTACAGATCAAAAGTAGAAAGGGTTCGATAACCTAAACGCATTGCACATCAGGTGTAGAAAGGGGTCGATTACCTTAAACATACACTGTTGTCGTACAGAAAACGGAAATCGAATGGGGGTGTTTATTATAAATGTGTGTATCTATGTTTGTCCGGATATGATTGCATGAATGTTTGAGAACGGGACATTAGCCTTAATAGGCAACCATTAAGGTGGAGACAGATGTCGCCAGGTTGAACCAGACGTTCCGTAAGCATCGCATAGATCGTGTAATGGATGTGTTTGAAGACATCAAGACAAACGCTTCGTTGAAACTAAGATGACAGAGTTAACAAATGGTTCTCATACATTGTAGTGAAGGAGGGTGGTGATCTCGAAGTATGGCGTAAAGTCACTCAGAGAAGCCATGGTCGTTATAAATCCATAGAGCGGTAACCTAGTATATTCTAGGAGTAGTACATTTTCCCTCCCTGTAAAATACAATGTCTCTCTCTCTCTCTCTCTCTCTCTCTCTCTCTCTCTCTCTCTCTCACACACACACAAAAGTGATCCCCCTAGTTCCAAGGAGGTGATTCAGACACATAGCCTCTCCCAATATATCTTCTCCCCTTCCATCACTCTCTCTCTTTTCCATCCATTATTTGCTTTCCCACCGTCTTACCCATTCTCTCTCTCTCTACCATCCCTTCTCATCCTCCTTCACTCCTTTTCCCTCCTTTCTCGACCTCTTACCTCAACACCCTTTCCACTCTTCACCCCCCCTCCCCAAACACTGAAATACTCCTTTCCTCTAACCCTCTTCCATCCCATCCCATCTCTCCATCCTCTCCCATTTGGGTCAGGCCTGTGGACGTGGGTGGGGGGAACTAGACTGGCTATTGTCTCCCCTTCCTTCTCAGGTATTGTTGCTGTTTCCTTAAGATGAGGCGGTCTTTTCTCTCATCATTGTCAACGACGCTAATGGGAGGGACACCAGGGACTCCCCTTCTCCCCATACACACACACACACACACACACACACACACACACACACACACACACACACACACACGGGCCTCCGTGGTGTGGTGGTTGGCGTTCCTGACCAAGGGGTGGTGTTGTTCGGCTGTGAACACACAGCCCGCCCGGGATTCGGGCCGGTATGGGTTCGAATCTCGGGAGAGGCAGAAGGCCCACAGGCAATCCAGATGTTCATCCCTACGCAAAGGGAAGGCCGGTATATGGACACCCAGCAAAGTGATTGTATTCTCGAGATGAATCTATCGATGATGTGGGATTGGGTACCCCAGCTTTCAGTGCTGTTAAGTCAGTATTGAGATGTATACACTGTGGGTAAAAGAACATCTCAGTGTAACAATAGGGGATTTTCTGTTACCTTTCAGGTGTGTCTCGTTAAGTAACTTCCCACCTCCTAAGGTGTCCTCATTTCCCTGCTACTGGATGTAGCGCAGCCTTAGGCCATAGGAGGAGCCTTCAGAAAGACATCCAGAGTAACATCAGGTTTCTTTCTCAAAAGATGTTCCTTTGTTAACCACAAATAATAAATTAACATTAGGATTTATTTATATTTTGTAAATAAATGTCTAAACAGCAGGACTTGAGGGATTTTATTATATGATAACTGCTCCATGGATTACTGAAATCTACGTAAGAGAGATTTCATATCCCACTCACTCAAGAGTCCAATTTCCAAACGCAATTATTTACCCAACCCCGTTGTGTTCCATTGATCGTGAGGCCATGTAAAACCTCATTTATATGAAAATAAGTTGATATAAATGCACCACACATTTTTCCTATAACGTGTTGAATCAATGAACCAGAGACGAAGGGAACACACACACTGTATTATGGGTTCACGAGTAGGTCCTGATGCTCATGTGGCTGTTGTCTTGGGTAAGGTGGAGTTCAAACCTACATCTTGTACGTTGTGGAGATACGATCCCACGATATCTTTCGCGATGGAGGTGTGAGGTTATAGCCCAAGGGTCTCTCGGGGGGGCTCTCTCTCTCTCTCTCTCTCTCTCGCAAGGCTGTTGCGCTCCACTCAGTAGCAGGGGCAGGATGGACTCCTTGTAAAGCGAGGAGTTCTTTGTCGCAGCCTCGCTACACTCGTGGTGCAACCTCCAGCAAGCTGAATCCGGCAATACCTATATACATATACATACCTATGTATATATATATATATATATATATATATATATATATATATATATATATATATATATATATATATATATATACACACACACCTAGTCACTGTGGTATTTAATAAAGCTACATGTCAATACATATCTCTCCCATAAAAATGGGATGCATCATATTTCTCTTTCCCACTCAATACGTCACATAAAAAAGATAGATTCTTTCCGAAGCTGGACCGGAATATATATGTATATATATATATATATATATATATATATATATATATATATATATATATATATATATATATATATATATATACACGACAAGAATTAAGCAGCACAGAAGGTGCGGTGGAGGAGAGAGGGTAGTAGCATTCACATCTTAAACACCGTCCTGGGGGACGACCCTTCAACCTGTAGGGAACGCCCCTTCTTTGTAGGGGTCGACTACGACTCCTCCTCCACCCTGTAGGGGTCGTGAGCACGCATGACGAACGACCTGACTTCAGTCCACGAGTCCAGACCGTCGCTTGTGGCCATCAGTGACGCTATAGAGGCTGGGGGTCGTAGACGACCCTGTGTGTTTTACGTTATGGGGGTCGTCCAGAGACGCTACTCCCTCCTGTGTGAGTCTCTGTCCCGTGACGTCGAGAGTCGAAGTTCTGACTGGCGTCTCCTGACGGTGTCCCTCGACATCTTTCCTAAGACATCGTTAGACTATGATGTTCCTTAGGCCTGTGTCCTCTGACGCTTGTCCAAAGGACAATTTCACCGTACAGTGACTCCTTATAATGTCCTATCCGACACTGATCTCGTTCAAGCGTCGCAGGACACTCGTCCTTTGACGGAGCCATGCAGTGACGTCTCGTGACAGTGTCTTTACAAAACTGGGTTTGAAATACTGTTCCTCTGAAGACATTTCTGACACTGGGTCACATCCGTGTACAGTATCCGTGACACATGTTCACCGACAGTGTCCTCCGACAGTGACACGAGTTAAATGAACGTCTCCAACAGTGTCCCCTCCCCCTGAAAAGCGTCAAGAGCGATGATTCTAGATCATGTCCACTGACGGTGTTCTTGACATTCTGCATCGATCCTGTTTAACAGTACTACCCAATGTTGTCCCTTGACGTCGAGTCCCCTCCTCCTATCCCTCCTCCTTTGCCCTGCGTGTCCCCGGACGGCGTCTTCTTCTCTCGACAATGTCCCTGGCGGCTAGGAAGCACCCTTCCCCAAGCTTTTATTCATCATCCCGAAGACGTATCGACTTCTCTCTCTCTCTCTCTCTCTCTCTCTCTCTCTCTCTCTCTCTCTCTCTCTCTCTCTCTCTCAGAGAACCGAAGTTTTCCAATCTTTTGAAAATGTGACTTGATGCTGAAGCCCCCTTCGTCCACGTCAAAGCAATGTTCTTGGGCGGGCAATAGTGAGCGTGTGTGAGTTGAGTGTGACAGGTGTGTGTGTGTGAGTGTGTGTGGCTGTGAGTGTGTGTGTGTGTGGCTGTGTGAGCGTGTGAGGTGCGTGTGCGTGTGAGAGTTGAGTAGCAGTTAGCGTGAGGTGATCTTTGCACTTGGTGTATTGAATATGATGTTCTTCGTAATTTTGTCAACTGTATTGCTTGTACAAGATTCGATTTTAGTCTGACCTCTTTGAGCACGACGGTACGACCCTAAAGTACAACTGAAAGACCCTTACGTAAGGCGGGACGACCTCTGAGCACATCGGCACGACAACTGAGC
Organism: Panulirus ornatus; assembly: GCF_036320965.1. Lineage (NCBI taxonomy): Eukaryota > Metazoa > Arthropoda > Malacostraca > Decapoda > Palinuridae > Panulirus > Panulirus ornatus. The sequence goes on from NC_092246.1 coordinate 4,943,770, forward strand.
ACTGCGGTACGACCATTCAAGCCAAAAGGCACGACATTTAACATGGACGGTACGACCCAAAAATGATCAAATGAAGACCTATAGTTAGTGAAAATGATCAAATGAAGACCTACAGTTGATGAAAATGATCAAATGAAGACCTAAAGTAGTGAAAATAGTCAAAGGAAGACCTATATAGTCACTGAAAATAATCAAATGACCAATTGTGATAGAAACAAAATAATCATATGGCAACAAAAAATCTAAAGAAAAACAATCATATTAACCAATAATAACATACATTCCAAAATAAAGACAATAAAATGCGAAGAGAAAATATGATCTACTAACTTTGTGACAATACAACTCATTGTCTGTGCCTCGAAAGACATTTGCATCTCAAATGAAAGAAAGAAAAAGGTGTTTCTCTCACTGTGTGAATCCATGAGCACGACCTCTGGGGAGACGAGGGAAGGCAAGCAAGAAAGGACCCTCCTCGGCCGTGATCGAATATGTAATGAAGGGAAAGCATTCCACTGAACTGGTCCTTATGATCTCCATGATACGAGTAAGATATCAAGCCTAATACCGACTATGTCTTATGAAGCAATGCTTCATCAGTGTTTCGTTATTACCTGGAGTCAAAGTTGTGAGTAAATCCCTTGAAACAAAACGAGTAATGCTATAAAGATAAATGAAAAAACAAAAGAATGTAAGAGATAAAATCATTTCCTTTTTGCAAGTTTTCGAGGAGGAAATTTTTTTTGAGCAAGCTTCGCTCTCGGGGATCCTGATTGGTTCGGAAGCCGTTTCGAATCGTTTCGGAACCCGTGTTAGGCTAAAACCCGTAGTATAAACCTGTAGTATAACCACACTCACTCTTAGCATAGAGAGTGACTGAGCTGACTACCATTTCTCACACTCTAACTGGTGACCTTTGTGATCAGTTAGCGCTGCACGTAAGGACGGTTGTTGGAGACTGTTGGAGGGAGAGGAGACTGTTGGAGGGAGGAGGACAATCCTTCCCTGGAGTATCATTCATCAGTGGGTTTAGATCCTCAGGTCGGCGAGAAATCATGTCAATCGTCGCCCTTTAACAGCGACAAAAGACTTTTTTGCTCCCTTCCTCCCTCCCTCTCCCTGACGCTCCTCTTCCTACAGTCTTGCCCTCAGGTTTACGACAAAAAAAAAAAAAACACAACAACAATAAATATCAATTTCACTTTTTCTGTGTTGTTCCTCCAACACATTGTTGGCTTTGAGAGCTTGAGAGACCTTCTCGCTCCCTCGTTTAGATCTAAGGTGTTGGCGTTAATTACATGCCTCCAGTCAAACACCTGCTCTTACCTACGCACAAGTATGCACAGCTAAGATCCTCTCGTCCACGTTTTCCAAGCAATATTTTCCCTCCCCCGCCTGGGAGTTTAGTGGCGTTATTTCCCTTCGTCAAATTGGTGGAATACAAATTAATTTTTTTTTGGGGGGGGCGAGTATCGCCTTTGCGGTCAATAACTTCTCGAGTACTCGATTGATCTTGTAAGTCAATTTGACGACCAGATTGCGTCAAAGGACCTCAGAGGGCGCGTGTGGAGACCCTTTTAGACCGGGAAGGGTCTGGAAATTGTGAACAGACCGGAGTCTCCTCTTGTTAAGGATTGGTACAGTTGTTGGAATTTTGCGCCGCTCGCCTCCCACTTTGATATAACTGACGGGGCAGTTGTAGGTGTTGTGGCAATGGCAGACAAGGGAGGGAGGGAGTGAGGGAAAGAGGGAATGTTGTGTTGGCATCGTGTCATGCGGGCCGGCCCGTGTCGTGTGTGTGGGGCGCTCTGGGTTAGTAGTGGGTTAACTTGTTGCGTCCAGGATGCGACAGTTTAGGACCTGCAACTCAGCAGAGGGACGGGGGACTGACATCCTTGATTGGCGTTCCTCTCGTTGTGGGATTTCATGGCCATGAGAATACTACAGAAAGGGGGCTACCTTGTCCGGTATCTGCCCATGAAGGGCATCGTCATTCTGACCGTGATCTAGAACTTGCAGTGATTGTTATACACTAGGGTTGTACAGTGGCCATAGCGGTATATTTTCAGGGCAGACCTGGTGTGTGTGGGGGGTGAAATGTAACCCTTTGTGTTCTCACTGAGGACAGCGTTGGTCTCATGAAAGTATATTCGCTACACATTTGAGACGCAAGGAGGATAATCAAATTAGCCACACTTGATTATCCCTGTCAAAGACGTCACTGAGTTACCAGGTAGACGTGTTGTTATCCGGCCGTGAAAGGGTAACACTAGTTCAATATCCCAACAATGCCTGAGGTTTCTTTGGGTCATTTTTCCTACGACTTGGTTTTAAAAAGGCCTTTGGGTCAACCCTTTTATAAACGGCTCGTTGAACCACCTGAAGGCATGTGGTATGCGTGAGACATTGTGTTGAACGCATCGTCCAAGCTGGGGCCACCTGCAGAAGGGGACGTCACTGAGGATAAGGCGTCTGGTTTAGGTGGTTCAGATCGCATGGCTATGCCACCACCAGGTACTGGAGACTCTTTCTGTCCCAAGAGCAGCAGTATCATCGTCTCCGTAGTGGTTTTGGCCATGGCCACAGGGGGACACACGGAGCCGCAGGGGCTGGAATATTCCCGTGACAGCACACAGAAGCTGCAGCTGGATACGAAGGAATCCACAGACGGTCGTCATCATGTAATCAAGGGGTCTTCATCACTCCCAGATGAGACTATGATGGACGGAGGCTCTGCAGGAGGCGACGAATGTATTCCAGCTTTGCAGGTGCAATCAGGAGGTGGGGGGATGGACACCGTCAGGAGGAGGGAATGACTCAGGGGGCGCTTCTGCATCTCCCGCAGAGGTCGTTGCCTAAGGGTATGATGCTCGAGGGAAAGGATGGTTCGCTTTAGGTGAGGTTGCCTCAAGCACTTCAGCATCTGCCGAAGGAATTGTTGCGGAATCAATCGCCAGCAGAGGATGCTGAACTTTCTAGGAACCTTTAAAGAGTCAGTAAACTGAAGGGGTCTGGAAGGCAGTATGGAACACTGCCATCTACGTAAGCTGAAGGGATCTGGAAGGCAGTATGGAGCACTGCCATCCACGTAAGCTGGAGGGGGTCTGGAAGGCAGTATGGAACACTGCCATCCAAGTAAGCTGAAGGGGTCTGGAAGGCAGTATGGAACACTGCCATCTACGTAACCTGAAGGGGTTTGGAAGGCAGTATGGACCATCTACATACACAAGGTTGGGGTACCACTGAATGTACCGTTTAGTGTAGCTGGAAGTACTGTACCACCCACTCCCTCAACTGCACCCACCATAAGTTCTTGGAAGAAGAAGAAAAAATATATATATCTATTCAGTATAGCTGAGCATCTGGTACACTTCCAGACATCTCTGCTTTCTTCAGTGTGTCGAATACGAACGAAGAAAATAAAATACGTTTAGAAAGACGGCTATAATGGGCAGTAGTACGTGTTCACATTAATAGACGTCCACATCACAACCCACGTACAAATCTCTGCAGAATCCTGCGACATTAATTACAGAACCCGAGACATCAAGCAAGCGTGCCTCCGTGCCCTGTGGACTACCTCCGAAAAGAAAAAAAATAATGTATATATACCGGAAAGTCTGTCGAAAAGCAGGAGGTCATGCACAGGGTGCTGTAGATGAGGAGGTCATGCACAGGGCGCTGCAGATGAGGAAGTCAGTCATACACAGGGCGCTGAAGATAAGGAAGTCAGTCATGCACAGGGCGCTGAAGATAAGGAAGTCAGTCATGCACAGGGCGCTGAAGATAAGGAAGTCAGTCATGCACAGGGCGCTGAAGATAAGGAAGTCAGTCATGCACAGGGCGCTGAAGATAAGGAAGTCAGTCATGCACAGGGCGCTGAAGATAAGGAAGTCAGTCATGCACAGGGCGCTGCAGATGAGTAGGTCATGCACAGGGCGCTGCAGATGAGGAAGTCAGTCATACACAGGGCGCTGCAGATGAGTAGGTCATGCACAGGGCGCTGCAGATGAGGAGTTAGGAAAGGGCCCTGATGAGAGTACAGCCGGAGGGAAGGAGGGAGGCAGAGGAAGAGAGCGAGAGAGGGAGGGAGAGCGAGGAGGTAGAATGTGTCAGGAGGAGGAGAGGTGTGTGGTTCCCAGTGGACGTACAGAGCTTTTGCCATGATCTTCCGGGATTATGCAGATCGCGCCACGTCCCTGGTAAAGACTGTGGGTGGACGCTGGCAATGCTTCCCACTTCCCGGGAGTCCATCTGACGCTCTCAATTAACAGAGAAAATTGTATTTATATCTGTGAGTGTTCAGTAAAACAAGGCGACATGATGGTCGTCCCGAGGAATTTTATGTGGTAGAAGCAGACACACACACACACACACACACACACACACACATGAATATATATATATATGTATATATACATTATTCCTATACTAACAAAGCTAAATTGGGGACGTTTAAGCTTTTTATATCTTTGTAAGGAGTGTGTGTGTGTGTGTAAGGTTATCCCCGGACGATGACAGGAAGTTTGAGGTAAAAAAAGACAAAAAAAACCCCACCAGACGAATGAATGAGAGGAGCGACTGCCAGCGACTGGAACAGGTACAGAGACAACGCTGGAGATGAAGGATACGAGACGCTAACGACCATAACGGGTAGTTCTGACCGATAATGACTTACCTCACCCCTGGAGCAACGCCCGCCGGGGACTCTTGTCTCCCACCAGCACCACCACCGGTGCTGCTGCTGCTGCTCTCTCTCTCTCTCTCTCTCTCTCTCTCCCTTTACCCCCCCTCTCTCTCTCTCCCTCTCTCTCTCCCTTCCCCCCCTCTCTCTCTCTCTCTCTCTCATTTTCTTTCTCTTCTTCTTCTTCTTCTTCTTCTTCTTCTTCTTCTTCTTCTTCTCCTCCTCCTCCTTCCTCACATGCTCGTCTCTACTCCAGTCCTCATATAAGCAACACTATGACAGACGCAACCAGGCTTTTTATTTTTTCTACCAAGCCTGAGGCGCCTTTGCTATGGAGACAGGAGGCAGCCGTCTTCCTCCCCCTCCTACTCCTCCTTCTCCTGAAGAGTAATGGAGGACCACAAAAGGAGGGAAAAAGTAGATGGTTCAGAAGCACCCTGCTTGTCCCGCTATTTAGGCCGCTTTCATCTCACCAAACAAACCCCCTTTCCCTTTTCTGTCTGTTTCTGAGAGATTGAAATGCGACAATGAAAGGCAAGGGTTACCCGTGCAAATACAGGGCCAGGCAGGGGCTCTCTATTGTCCGGGCGGACTGGATGTTGACGTGTTGTTCCGCGGCTAGAAGGCTAGTAGTGTGTGTGTGTGTGTGTGTGTGTGTGTGTGTGTGTGTGTGTGTGTGTGTGTGTGTGTGTGTGTGTGTGTTTTACGTAAACCAATACCATATCAATAAACCACTGAAGGTTCTTTATTTACAATTGGTGCCTCCGTCTGGGCTTAAAAACTAGGACGATTATAGAGCTGATGAACTTCATATAGTTCTATATGTGTATTCGGCACGAGGTTGCATGCGAAATCAGGGAGAGTCATGCTGACTGGTAGGGTGAAAAGAGATGAGGTGGTGAAAGACTTGCGTAAGATGAAGTGTGGCAAAGCGGCAAGAGTGGATGAGACTGCAGGTGTATTTCTCAAGAAATGGACGACTCTACTGTCCAAAGGTTAGTCAACCTTAAAAGAAAAAAAGACAATCCTCGCTTGGCTCCTTTCTGTTTCTTCCCTTGGAAAGTAATAAAGTAGGAGAGGATTTCCAGCTCCCCCGCTCGCATCCCTCTTAGTCGCCTTGTACGACACGCAGGAGATACATGGACAGTCGCGTTCTTTTTTCCCCCATCAACATGGATGATACGTGACCGCAAGGTGGCAAAATAAGAATATCTAATTTGTAATGTCTCGTTGACACTCACTAAAGTGGTCTAAAGAAGGATGGTGGAGCAGGGAGAGGTTCCGTAGTGAAGGATACATACATACACCACTGGGTACCATCAAGGAGGGGTTCCTACGAATGCAGGATGCGATGTGTAGTACCATACGTGTAGGATTATGGAAATGAGACAAGGGGGTTGAAGACGCGTGGTTTGTGGGGTTGAGGTTTTGGGTGAAACACATCGACGAGGTTGGAATATAAATATGTTTGTTGTGACTGGGGGAGGGGGCTTCCTTAAGGACTGGCAGGAATTACAAGCAGAGGAGAAGAAATTGGAAGGTTTAGCGAGTGGCAACTTTGGAGGTCTTTATATGCAAATGGGAGAGGGTGGGAGAGGGGGAAAAAATGGCCTCGTGAGGGAACTTGGAAGATATGTGTAAGAGGAGGAAGTTGAAAGTTAATGCCTCGTAGATCGAGATGGTGGCGACCTTCCAGTCCCGGAGATATTCCAAGCGGGAGATCCTCCCGACTCGCTACATATGGCTGGAAGGCCTTTAAGACAACGAGTCTCTATGGCGAGTACCCGGTGAGGAGGAGGAGGGTGATGATGGTGGAGACGATGCTCAAAGGATGAGCGAGTGTAGGTGAAGGTGGCGGTAAGACGAAGAGTGGGCTTAAGGGGATATTAAAAGACGGGTTGGAGTTCCCCCAAAAGTGAGGTTGAAAGTTTTCTTCTCTTGTCCTTTTTTTTTTTCAGAAAAGTTCGCTTCGGCCTAGAGAGAGAGAGAGAGAGAGAGAGAGAGAGAGAGAGAGAGAGAGAGAGAGAGAGAGAGCAGAGAGCAGAGCAGAGTGTGTCCCACTTCTGGAAGCAATGCTTCTGTATCCCGTACTTCCGACCACCTTACGTTAAAAGCGTTCTTAAGGTAGTGACGTTGTGCTGGTGTGGCGTGACAAACACGGAACCATTTACGTGTGCGTACGATGGCATGGTGTAATGTGAAGCTCTGGTTTAAAACGCTTCGTTGTTCCGAGAATCTAATTCGCAACGGGTCGTTGTTCGTGGAACCCGGTTCGAACCAGATCAGTGTTAAGAGGATCCAGTTAGAACCGTTTCACTTTTCAGAGAAAAAAACAAAAACAATCTGAACCCGTTTCATTGTACGGGGAAACCCATTTGTGAACAGATTCGTTGTTCAAAGGATCCAATTCGAACCGATTCATCGTTCGGAGGATTCAAGTTTCAAACGGGTTCAGTGTCCGGAGGAGGATGCAATACGAACCAGTTCATCATTGCCTAGGTCAATTACCTCGCCATACAGCATGGAGAGGACTGACCAATAGATACCCAAACCCAACATGGAGAGGACTGACCAATAGATACCCAAACCCAACATGGAGAGGACGGACCAATAGATACCCAAACCCAACATGGAGAGGACGGACCAATAGATACCTAAACCCAACAAGGAGAGGACTCACCAACAGATACCTAAACCCAACATGGAGAGGACCGACCAATAGATACCTAAACCCAACATGGAGAGGACTCACCAACAGATACCTAAACCCAACATGGAGAGGACTGACTAATAGATACCCAAACCCAACATGGAGAGGACTCACCAACAGATACCTAAACCCAACATGGAGAGGACTGACCAATAGATACCTAAACCCAACATGGAGAGGACTGACCTATAGATACCCAAACCCAGCCCACATCATAAACGAAACTCCTGGTTATCTGAGTCTCATTTCACTGAAGCAATCAACTCCCGGATCGAGTCCCACTTTTCCCCCCCTCGTTGTCTGTTGCTTCATAACGCAGACGAGAGGCCCTTCAAACCATCTGCTGTTGTTGCCTTGGCTCTGCAGTGAAATAAATTGGCCTCTCGACATTGCAACAGTTGCGCTTATATTGCACAGGACAGGAATGAATTCAGGCAATGTGCAACTGATCATAACAAATGAACACAACCTCAGACTCTTTTGGTTGTAAATAACACTTCTTGTCTGGTGTGGGTTGTATACCGAGGCTCATCATCATATGTCTCTCCCTCTCTCTAAATCTAATGCGGATAGAAAATAGAGAGGTTTGTTCGAAAGGTGTGTGTGTGTGTCTCTCTAATTCTCGTATAGAATGAGAAGGCAAGTACTGCGGGAGGGGCGCGTATGTATACCCGCAGGTCAAGGGTCATGTATACACTAAGGCCTGTAATTAGATATGTACATGAACGTAGAGAAGCACTTCTCCAATGTATAATCACTCGAACATCTCCCGTTCAGTCTTGGTTTAGCGACACGGGACGGAGTAACCTGTCGCTCACAGACGAAACAAAGAAGTTTATATGTCAGAGAGTAATCTCGTGTAGTGGCGTCATGAACACATAATAGGGCTACATGCTCGTCTGCATCACAGACCAACGGCTAACTTTCTCTTCCGAGTAGTCGACATACAAGTTCCCGCCAGATATGTTAACACAGGCGGCAATTATACACACACACACACACACACACACACACACACAGTTTGGACACACGCATTGGTCCCCTTTCTAAGAGGCGGGCGGGGTGACGCTGAGAAGGACACGTAACGTGACGCTTTGGGTGTTGACAGTGACGGGGGACCTGGTGCGTCACACCCACACACGTCACGTTGGCTCTGGTGATAAGTGTGACGTGTGATAAGACATCAGGACAACAAAGACATTTGCAGCTGTGAGTTTCCACGTCAACACACCTTCAGAGAATGAGTCTTGATAGGCAAGTGGTACTAGGGCTCCTCAAGCTAGTGAATGAGCCTTCACTAGCTTGACTATTTACATATAAGACTCTTGAACCACAAGTACTATGAATGAGCCTTCACCTAGCTTGACTATTTACATATAAGACTTATGAACTATAAGACTATAGATAGTGTGGATATTCAGTCTTTTTTGCTCATGGTAGCTGACACAACAAGGGATCATCCTGCTCCAGTCGAATCTTTGTCACTCGTGGAGGTAAAATAATGAGAGTTTATCAAGGAAAAAAATATACTACGAGATTTAGACCTGCTGACCCCTTACTGTGTAGGAAACACACACACACACACACACACACACACACACACACACACACACACACACACAGAGGATACATGGCCAGCTGGCAATGAGCCTCAGGGTATATGAGTCCATTTCGATACACTGTGGACATGAGAGCCAAAGGGGAGAGAGAGAGAGAGAGAGAGAGAGAGAGAGAGAGAGAGAGAGAGAGAGAGAGAGAGAGAGAGAGAGAGATGAAATGGAATGAAAACCGTAAAAATTCATTTTGAGCTGTATCGTTCACACAGGAACATGGAAATTGATTTGGAGTCATTGGTATGCATGACCAGGTGCTCCAGTTGCCTTTGCAAGTGTACTGACTGTTCTCCATGACAAGTCTAGTGTTTTGAAGGATGACAAGTCTAGTGTTTTGAAGGATGACAAGTCTAGTGTTTTGAAGGATGACAAGTCTGGTGTTTTGAAGGACGACAAGTCTAGTGTTTTGAAGGATGACAAGTCTAGTGTTTTGAAGGATGACAAGTCTAGTGTTTTGAAGGATGACAAGTCTAGTGTTTTGAAGGATGACAAGTCTAGTGTTTTGAAGGATGACAAGTCTAGTGTTTTGAAGGATGACAAGTCTGGTGTTTTAAAGGATTTGTTTTTTCTTTCTGTTTTTCCTTCTGTGGATACACTACATTTGGATAAAGATGTGAATGATTATTTTTTGGGGGTGGGTGGGTGATATTCAGTGACTACGATTATGACTCTCCAATCAACGACTCTGCGATTCGAATCCCCCTTCAATACAGGCACTAATCATCGAATGGAATCCCCCTTCAGTACAGGCACTAATCAATGATTAGAATCCCCCCCTCCTCATCACAAGCACTAATCATCGATTGGAATCCACTTTCACCACAGGCACCATCAGGGCCTCATCAAGCAGCACCTCTTCCCTCCCTACAGCCCATCCCTTTAGCACCCCCTTCCTCACAAGAGCTTCTCTCAGAGGAGTTTTACCTCCTCGCCAGAGCCTCTCCCTACAAAGTCCCTCATAACAAGAGCCTCTTCCCTACAAAGTCCCTCATAACAAGAGCCTCTTCCCTACAAAGTCCCTCATAACAAGAGCCTCTTCCCTACAAAGTCCCTCATAACAAGAGCCTCTCGCTACAAAGTCCCTCATAACAAGAGCCTCTCGCTACAAAGTCCCTCATAACAAGAGCCTCTCGCTACAAAGTCCCTCATAACAAGAGCCTCTCCCTACAAAGTCCCTCATAACAAGAGCCTCTCCTTATAGAGCCTCTCCCTCCCTCCCTCCTCTTTCACTAGACCCCTCTCCTCTCAGAGTTCCAACTGGGAACCTCGACCCCACCACACACACTCCTCACTAGAGCTCCCGCCATTGAAAAGCTCCAGCTTCAAGACCATCAGGAGCCTGCCGCTCTCCCGTCAGCCGCTGAGGAGCTTCTAATATGCTCCTCAGACGGAGAGATAACCTCGGCCTCCAACTGGAGTGGCAGACGCCAGTCGCTGCGACGTCTCCTGCTGCAGGACTTATGGCCGTAGGATCCACTCGTTACAGAGGTTAACTGAATACGTATACAGCTTTCACTGGGACGTGTGACAGTCTATATTTCTAACTGTGTACGTTTATAGCTTTCACTGGGACGTGAGGCAGTCTATATTTCTAACTGTATACGTTTATAGCTTTCACTGGGCAGTCTATATTTCTAACTGTATACGTTTATAGCTTTCACTGGGCAGTCTATATTTCTAACTGTATACGTTTATAGCTTTCGCTGGGCAGTCTATATTTCTAACTGTATACGTTTATAGCTTTTACTGGGACGTGTGAAAGTCTATATTTCTAACTGTATACGTCTATAGCTTTCACTGTGACGTGTGTCAGTCTATATTTCTATGTTAACGTAACTTGCCCTTTTTTTCAACTGTAGTCGACATGATATGCGTAAAAGAACAATGCCCCAAAACGTAGCCAAGTTGGATAAAAAGGAAAAGTGATTTTCTTAAGCAACTTTATCCATGTTTGTAAGTTTCTATAAAAAGAGGTTTTTAAAAAATCCTCCTTCCAGATATACAATTCGATTTCCAAGTCTTGTTTTTTTAGTTTTGTGTGATTGAGAAAGCAGCGGAAAGAGGAATATTGTACCCAGTAAAAATACAAAATATCATACTTTCGTAAAATTTGAAACACCACATTATCACTCTACTGCATCAGTCCATATGGCAATAAACCATCTAAAAATCTAATGTCATCAATGTCAGCTTTTTTCCACAAAAATTGCTAATCAGAGTTGTGAAAATTTTTATGCGTAGGTTGTAAAAATTGTGAATTTTAATGGGTAGGTTGTAAAGATAAATTTTTATGGGTAGGTGGTAAAAACTAAAATTTTTATGGGTAGGTTGTAAAAACTCAGGTCTGATAGGGCTCTATTATAATCGTGGAAACGAAGAATTATCCCACTGTTCCTTGAGGAGATGGGGACAATGAAATATGAGAAAAAAAACAAGATCAGAAATATCATCAAAAATTATCTAAAAATTGGAATTCAAGCGATAAACGTTTAATTTCTCATTTTTCGTGGATTAAAGTATTACTTTGAGACATATAATCAGATTTAGAGCAAGTAATTATATTACAATATATATATATATATATATATATATATATATATATATATATATATATATATATATATATATATATAAAGGCACAGTGCAGGTTTGTCATCTTCCACTGCTTTCTATGATGGGCATTTCTTTCTAAATATCCTAAGCTCGAAGCTTCGCTAATTTGAACCACTACTTCGAAGCCTTTTCTATCCCACACGAACAGTCAGGAGCGTCTCATTTAATCACAATTGGCCCCCGACACTCCACCAGTCTCTCTCTCTCTCTCTCTCTCTCTCTCTCTCTCTCTCTCTCTCTCTCTCTATCTGAGCACACACAGTCTGCAGCCGACGACTGATTTATGGAACTTCTGCCAACTCAGAACAAGTTTGTTGAGCGTTTCGAAGCACACGTCTCGGGTCGGGACAAATGACGGTGACTCGTGATGGTAGTTAGAAACAGTAGGTAATGGGGTAGTTAATGAACTATAAACAATTCATATGAGTTTACATGAGAGAGGCGGACAACAAGAGGCCTAATTGGCCCAAGACTGGGTTCTCTGGTTAAAAGAAAAAGAAAAGGAGTTTGACTTGACAAGAAAATGTAATTCCACTCAGCACTTTATTTGTTTAAGCTGCACATTAGCCCTCCAGTGTCCCCGTTAACGCCGTGGTTTATACAGTATATTTCTGGAGTGTATTTCTGACGTTTTTCTCAGAGTGGAGCTGAAGTTATAAAATATTTGTCTAAACGACTTTTGAAGGTATTTATAGTCTTATCATTCATCACGCCTGATGGTAACTTCTTCCAGTGCGCAACACACCTGTTGGGAAAGAAGCTTTTCCCTCGTCCGCTCTACATCTTTTAGCTTTAAGTTTTATTCCATTTGTCCTGGTGACTGTATTTTCTTGTACTTCAAAAAGATGTTCGTGATTCTATCAAACTTGTTCAGAATTTTGAACACTTGGATTAAGTCGACGCGAAGTTTACGTTTTTTAAGGGAGAAGAGATACACTCGTTTTAGCCTCTCTTCGTATGCCAGATTTCCAAGGGATGGGATCAATTTTGTCGCGCTATTTTGGACTTACTCTAATTTTTCCTCGTCTTTTGTTAAAGTTTGGCGGCTAAAACTGGACTGAATATATATATATATATATATATATATATATATATATATATATATATATATATATATATATATATATATAGATATATATATGCTAGCCTGAGCCAGGTAGCCATTTTATCGACCAACCCCTAGTGGGTGGATGAACAACTGGGTTGCACTATGGACCGATTGCCGCAACAACCAGGATTCGAACCTATGCGCTCGACCCTGGGGCAGCCCGTGAATGCGTCATGGTCAGGAACGCTAACCACCACACCACAGGTCACCTCCATTCACTCTCCCAGGTTAGGTGGCTACAGCTTCGTTGTCGCCTTCTACAGGTAGGTACCCATCCCCATCTAAGCCAACAAGATCTGACGCGACCCCTCCCTGCTTCACAAGGTTTCAAAATGAGACGTTGAAGATTCCGTATGAAGCGCTTCGATACCTTGAACCGTAGCTGTGTGGTGGGACCCGCATCTGAACTGGAGACAGCTGATAAAAGGATGCGATTGTTGCCTCTTTTTCCAGCCAGGATGAAAAGAGAGAGAGAAAAAAAAAGGGGCAAAGAGGACTTTTATGTCTGGTTTTGTTAAAGTTGAAAGAGAAAATACAAAGGAAGGTTGTCTTTACATTCTTCTTCCCCTTTCCCTTCTTCCCCCCGACCCATCCCAGCCATTTCCATTCTATAGCGCCCCTCCCCCCAAGTTCCATCCTACCTCCTCCCCCTGGCGTCGCCTGATTCAGTCGCTGGGGAAGGTCGTTGCTAGCAAAACCATGTGTCTGTATACACCTTTGCTGCTTGCTAGCGAAGACAGTTGGGCGCGAGGCTGCCAGTGCACGAACCTGTGTGTGTGTGTGTGTGTGTGTGTGTGTGTGTGTGTGTGTGTGTGTGTGTGTGTGACAATGCAGCCTCGCCGAAGTGACCTTTTTTTCCCCTCGTGGTGAAAGCACAGGCAGGCGGAGTCCGGTAACACCCCATATATATATATATATATATATATATATATATATATATATATATATATATATATATATATATATATATATTTGCAAATCCGACTGTAAATGTTGCCTCGTTACAAACTTTTATTAACCTGGCTCTCCAGACTGACGGCCGTGGCTCTGTGTGAAGCGAGTGTACATGACCCGTGTACATGTGTCATGTACACATGGCGAGTGCTTGCAATAAATGGATAGGGTGAGATTTATGAGTGTGAAAGCTCTGGTTTACGAGCCTCATGCATATGTCAACAGTAAGCAACATATATATATATATATATATATATATATATATATATATATATATATATATATATATATATATATATATATATATATACTATACCTTTCCGTGGGATGTATAGTTGATGAATGCATCAGACCCTTCAAGAAACCTCCCATTTCATACCCTGACAATAACAGCAAAATATGACGAACGCTTTCAGACACACTTCTGCTAACACTCAGCCAAATGCGACTTACAGACCAGTGACAACTTGGCTGTGGTTGGCAGCTGTGTAGAAAGGCAAACACAACCAGACATTTCACTCGCTCTGCGTCACCTCCCTCGTGTCCTTCCCCCTCTTCTACTACCTCTCTGAACAGGACAACCTGACGGTGGCATATGCCAGGATATGGTCAAGTCCCTCCTCCTCCTCCTCCTCCTCCTCACTCTCACACACACACCCTGCATGAACAGCTTGTGTCATTAGCCCTGCACAAGCTGGTGTCTTGGCGCTTGATGAAAACCAGGGGATGAAAAGTCTTCTCAGGGAGAGTAGCAGACGTCCTCAGCGAGGTCAACAGGACACACTGCGACAGGAGGCCCATCCTCAAACAACGTCGACGGAGGGAGGGGAAGGGACAGGTCGAGCACATCTCCGTAACGGAGTGCCGCCAGAGAGGGAGGGAGAGAGAGAGAGAGAGAGAGAGAGAGAGAGAGAGAGAGAGAGAGAGAGAGAGAGAGAGAGAGAGAGAGAGAGAGAGAGAGAGACTCAATGACCAAGACAGAATGGAATGGTCAAATTTCCCTCCTCACAACATCATCTCCCTCTCTCCCTCTCTAGGCTAACAGGAGGATCGAGTGTGGGTTATACAAGAATAGCAAGACTCACCAGTTAACCACAGCAGCGATATCATACGTTCAATCTCTGGGTTAAAAAAGACAAATACAAACAAACAACCTAAATGTTTTAGCAAAGCAGAGTCAACAGTCTTTGCTTGTTTGGGGAAACCGATGCATCAACGTAAGCTTGTATTCCTAGACTGCAACAGGGACTGCAACAGGGACTGCAACAGGGACTGCAACAGGGACTGCAACAGGGACTGCAACAGGGACTGCAACAGGGACCAGGGAGTTGCTGTTATTCATATACCTTCGTTGAAGATGTAAGATAATCGTAAGAGCCGCTTAGCATCACAGGGTATCACAGAAAACGATTATTACGACTATACTCCTGGACTCAAAGGGTAATGTTTGGGACTCCTTCTCTACCTTTACTAACTTTCAAACTGTGCATAGATTACTGACTGAGAATCACGTACAGGGAATAGACTCTTATGGTCGTACCGTCATGATCATGTCTCATACCGACGGGCTGTTCAGAAGACGTGTAAACAAACAAACAAACAAACAAACAAGGAGGGTATGGGGGAGAGATGTAAGGTTCGGGGCCATCTTTTTTTTCCTTCTTCTTCCCAGTTTCTCTCTTCTCGTGGTAATTGCTGGAATGATGCGATCTGAACGCGCCACACCTCACAAAAGTCGTCGATGATCAGCGAGTCGGATCGGATCATAATGATCAGCGAGTCGGATCGGATCATAATGATCAGCGAGTCGGATCGGATCATGCTGATCAGCGAGTCGGATCGGATCATAATGATCAGCGAGTCGGATCGGATCATAATGATCAGCGAGTCGGATCGGATCATAATGATCAGCGAGTCGGATCGGATCATAATGATCAGCGAGTCGGATCGGATCATGATGATCAGCGAGTCGGATCGGATCATAATGATCAGCGAGTCGGATCGGATCATAATGATCAGCGAGTCGGATCGGATCATGATGATCAGCGAGTCGGATCGGATCATAATGATCAGCGAGTCGGATCGGATCATGATGATCAGCGAGTCGGATCGGATCATGATGATCAGCGAGTCGGATCGGATCATAATGATCAGCGAGTCGGATCGGACCTGCTGGCATGATCAGCACATTTGATGAAGAGTTCCCTAGACCTCAGGGTATGTGGTGTCGTAAGGGAACGACAAGACGGGATCCCAGACCTAAGGGTAGGCGGTGTCGCAAGGGAACGACACGAGGGGATCGGAGACCTCAGGGTAGGCGGTGTCGCAAGGGAACGACACGAGGGGTTCGGAGACCTCAGGGTAGGCGGTGTCGCAAGGGAACGACACGAGGGGATCGGAGACCTCAGGGTAACGTAACAGAACGACGTTAGCAATGAAGGATCTTGTGTCGTGTTGTCTGCTGAGGTTCGTCGTCGATTCATTTACCAGAAGCAGCAAACACCATCTACCCAACCCTCTTCCTCTCATGAGTCATCATTACTCCCACCTTCACCAATCATGCCCGTCCTCATCACCGCAGTGGCAACAGCATCACTATCCTCCCATCTCCCTCATCATCATCATCAGAACCTTCAATATCTATATCACCATCCCTTCACCACCATCATCATCACCACCATCACCCACGTCTCCTCCCTCATCATCATCAGAACCTTCATCATCCATCACCATCCCTTCATCACCCCCATCATCACCATCACCCACGTCTCCTCCCTCATCATCAGAACCTCATCATCCATCATCATCCCTTCATCACCCGCCATCATCAGTATCACCAACATCTCCTCCCTCATCATCGTCCCGTCATCATCGCTGCTCGGCCTCATCTTCGCCAGCGAAGCTCACGCTTTGATCGAGCCTGAGCCAGCAGGTGGATCTCATCTCCAGCAGGCGCTCTGCCTGACGAATACGGAGGATTAAAGCGCTTGTCTCGCTGCTCCTTCCAACACTCCACTGCTTACCTCAAGCTTCTGTAAGTCTCTCGGAGCCTCCTGCCTCCTGCTCTGTCGTCCTCAGAGCCTCCTCCCTCCTGAAATGTCGTCCTCAGAGCCTCCTGCCCTCCTGAACTGTCGTCCTCAGAGCCTCCTCCCTCCTACTCTGTCCTCCTTAGAGTCTCCTCCCACCTAGCCTCTCGTCCTCAGAGCCTCCTCCCTCCTAGTCTGTCGTTCTTAAGAGCCTCCTCCCACCAAACCCGTCGTCCTAAGAGGCCTTGGCAGCCGCAGACACAACATACCTCCACTGTCACACACACACACACACACACACACACACACACACACACACATACACACACACTCACACACACACACACACACACACACAGAGGCACACGCGGGTCTGTGGTGGTGGTGGTGGCGGCGGCAAAGGAGAAGGAATTTCACTGTGGCGTGCCTGCCTCACTTTGACACTCACGGAGGTCACCTGGGAGGTATACTGGTATACTGGTATATTCCCCCCCGCTCCCCCATCTCTTGGCATTTGGCCAACAAATGCTGGAGGCCATCCCGGGTGATATGCTGGTATAACCAGTCCAATTTCTCTTGGTATTTCCCATGTGGGTGGCATCCTTAATACTTTTTTTTTTTTTCCAGTGACGAATATTTTCCAAGGACATCAACGCATTTTGGCCCATTTGAAATATGTATATCATTACACGAAAGTGCACTTGGGAACTTAGCGTGTTTCATTTTCCCCGTGGACTCTTAAGAATATATATATATATATATATATATATATATATATATATATATATATATATATATATATATAATCACATATATTATCAGACTCCGTCTGCTCGAGTGGAAAGTGTGTACCCTCGTCTGCTGACGAAAAGACTACAGCGTCGTCAAAGAACCTCAAAGGAGTCCACCCTGTCCCTGCTTCTGAGCGTAGAGCAGCCTTGGAGCTGTAGGAACCCCCCTTGGCATGAAAGCGCCCTGGTTAACCACACAGGACCTTTCCAGAAAGAGGTCCTGGGATGATTACGAGTATAACACACACACACACACACACACACACACACACACACACACACACACACACACACACACACCGTGCAAAACGATGTTCATCCGGACATTTCTCACTATATCACAGACGACACGGAGTGAGCAGTTCCCGGATGTGTTCACCGCCCGCAGCGCGAACTTCAGACTAGAGTGAAAACTAGAAAGAAACACACGGGACAAGACGAGAGTCTCTGAAAGCCTGTGTGGGATAATCCCACACAGGCTCCTGAAACAGAGAGGGATGACGACCCTGTGGGAGGGAGTGTGGTCGTGATCTTCTGTTGTCCCCTAAACATATACACATAAGGGGATTCTCCTTACGAACGACACGATTACGTTCCTGGGTTCAAAATGTTTCCATGGTGAACGTTGAGAGTTGATGACCATCAATGTTCACTGTCGCTGCCAAAGCCATATGTGTGTACAGGGAGAGAGAGAGAGAGAGAGAGAGAGAGAGAGAGAGAGAGAGAGAGAGAGAGAGAGAGAGAGAGAGAGAGAGAATATGTGTGTGTGTGTGTGTGTGTGTGTGTGTGTGTGTGTGTGTGTTTGTGTGTGTGTGTGTGTGTGTGTGTGTGTGTGTGTGTGTTCTTAAGTGTCACTCGAACCCCTCAAGGAGGGTGTTGAAGATACCTCGAGTGTTAGCTATAACTCGACCTTGGAGGGCGTGAAGAGAACTCTTGACAGTCGATGAACATCAAACTAACAAAAAAAAAACCTAACCACATCTCAAACAGGCAAACCACACGTCACGGAAGCGTGTTGTTTGCGCTTGTATGGGGGGTTGGATCTGATATCTATCACCAGGTAAAGTCATTTAATGCATTCGTGTATTATAGTGTTGTTGTGTTTATTGATATTTAATAGGCGTGGTCATTACGCCGGGATCCGTAGCGTACATCAGTCATACAATATACAAAAATAACAACAGGTCATTGAAAAGTAACTTGTATATAAAGTCTATCGAATATCTAACGACCTGTAAAGTCTGTCGAATATCTATCGAACTGTAAAGTCTGTCAAATATCTATCGAACTGTAAAGTCTGTCAAATATCTATCGAACTGTTGGGAAGTTTCTTGTCTACTCGATAGAGACGTGTCAGGGAAACGTGCTTCTTTCCTGTCTATTACTTGTGTTTTCTTGACCTGGAAAGAAGACCCTTATTCTCGTGTTGCTGACCCATCTTGACCCCTAAGTAGTAATGGTATCTGAAAGGCACGGGAATTCATTTCTATGCCATGTTGAAGACAATGTCTATCCCATGTTAAAGACAATGTCTATGTCATGTTGAAGACAATGTCTATGTCAAAATGACAATGTCTATGTCATGCTGAAGACAATGTCTATGTCATGTTGAAGACAATGTCTATGTCATGTTGAAGACAATGTCTATGTCACACTGAAGACAATATACGAGATAATCATGGGCCAGAGACTTTGATGAACAGAGGTAAATTCTTCCCCACTGCTTAAACATATACCTCAGTCAGATTCTCTGAATATATAATGAAGCTCATTTACATAGTCACTCACATTAGACTCCTATGTAATGGGCATTAGTGGAAAATTACCCGAATAAAGAATAAGAAAAAATCCCGTTCTTTATATAAACGATAAAGAGAGGAAAGGATTATTCACAGCTAACGACCCAAGTCATTTGCGAAGCCATGTGTGGCGTCTAGTCTCCAACCTCGACCTATGTTAAGGCTGACCCTGCAGTAACGTG
The DNA here is from genome assembly GCF_036320965.1 of Panulirus ornatus. Lineage (NCBI taxonomy): Eukaryota > Metazoa > Arthropoda > Malacostraca > Decapoda > Palinuridae > Panulirus > Panulirus ornatus. The sequence goes on from NC_092246.1 coordinate 4,963,250, forward strand.
AGGGAGGAATGTGATGGAGAAATGTGAGGGAGGAGAGGGAAGGAGGAAGGGTTGGGGGAGTAACGTGAGTGAGGAATGTTAAGGAGGAATGTGTTTTGGGAGAGAGAGGGAGGAATAAGAGGGAGGAATGTGAGGGAGGAACGTGAATGAGGAACGTGAAGGGGGCATGTGTTGGAGGATAGCGATGGAGGAATGTGTTGGAGGAAAGTGATGGAGGAATGTGTTAGAGGAAAGTGATGGAGGAATATGTTAAAGGAAAGTGATGGAGGAATGTGTTGGAGGACAGTGATGGAGGAATGTGTTGGAGGAAAGTTATGGAGGAATGTGTTGAAGGAAAGTGATGGAGGAATGTGTTGGAGAAAAGTGAGGTAGGAATATGAGGGAGGAATGTGAATAAGGAAACTGAAACAGTGCCAAGGTTACAAGCCAATTGGCTGGCTGGCCATGTATATAAGTGTAAGTGCAACCACTTGTAAAGAGAGGGAGTTATACACTCGTGGGGGCCCCATCTCCCTGAACATTCTTTCCCATCATACAACCTTATACACCTCTGTATGATGCCCAGATGTGCGTCCATGTTTGTGATTACTCTGTGATTTAAGGGGAGACAATTTGACACTCGTGTTGCTCTGTCTTTTAAATTCTGTATAAAAGTACGATAGTACAGTGTTATTACCTTCATGTGTACACACACACACACACACACACACACACACACACACACACACACACACACACACGCAGATACGCCAGCCTAAGCCAGGTACGCATTCATCAACCAGCCAAAGGGAAGGATGAAAAGATGGGTCGAGAGTGTGTACTACATTCTTCAACACTTATGAAAAGACTTCCTAAGGGCCATAACTCTTTAAGTGAGTTAGTAGGAGCCTTTAATGCCATGTTGACGTATGTCTTTGCAATACCAAGTCTTCCCCAAGACCTCCGACCCATGCCATTTTACGCGCGTTGGGTTAAAAGTCTTCCAGTGTATTACAAGAAAAAAAGGTGATCTTGTCATTTCAGTCTTCTCTCATCAAAATATAGTCTCGACATCTCTTCCCTCACAGTTCCATAACTTGGTCAGCTGTTCTTCAACCCACGACTGACTCCAGGTGAATCTAAGTCAAAAAAAGGAGAAAAATTGTAGTTCTTCCTCCTGTTCTGTGTATAAAGTCTTTAAAGTCTCTCTCTGTCCCTCTTCATCTTGCTAGAGTCGTTCCTTACCCTCCTCTGTGGCCCTTTTCAAATGCTAACTGTGGCGTTGCCTTTAACCCCAAGTGCGTAGCCTATAACCCCAAGTGCGTAGCCTATACCCCAAGTGCGTACATACTGCTCTCCTGCGTTCGGATATGTTTAACACGACGATATGTCTCTCTCTTCTCTAACCTTCCCACTCAGTCTGCAGGTATGGGGGGCACCTCGCCTGCCCATGCTTCAACTCTCTCGATAGATAGATTTCCCAGACCCATCCACCCACACAGACGTCTGTGTATACACGCAGGAGAAGTCCATTTCCCGAGTGCACGTTCTCAAGTAATTTCACTCTGGCTGTGTCATTTCCCCGGGTTCGTATCTCGTGACCTCATTTGCCACATTATTATGCTCAGGCATTACATGGTCGCTCATACCAATGGGTAGTACCATGTGCAATGCCTTCCATTTCCATGTGGTGTGGAGAGATGAGATGCGGTTGTAATAATGTATCGGCTCCGAAGACGACCCCAGCCCGCTCAATGCTATGTGTGTGTGTGTGTGTGTGTGTGTGTGTGTGTGTGTGTGTGTGTGTGTGTGTGTGTGTGTTCGAAAGGGTACGTAGGGGAGAGTATTTCTCCCTTTGCTCACAACACATGGTGAAAGAGAGAGAGAGAGAGAGAGAGAGAGAGAGAGAGAGAGAGAGAGAGAGAGAGAGAGAGAGAGATAATGATAATGATACTAATGATAATGCCAATAATGAAAATAATAATAATAATAATAATAATAATAATAATAATAATAATAATAATAATAATATAATAATGATAATAATAATAATAATGATAATAATAATAATAATAATAATAATGATAATGATAATAATAATAATAATAATGATAATAATAATAATAATAATAATAATAATAATGATGATAAGAATAATGATTATAATAATGATAGTAATAACAATAATAATGATGATAATAAAAATAATAATAATAATAATAATAATAATAATAATAATAATAATAATAATAATAATAATAATAATAATAATCATCATCATCTATGAAGGCAAGGGGGTTAAAGGTGAGTGTTCAAACTACAAAGGAATAAGTTTGTTGAGTATTCCTGAAAAATTGTATGGGAGGGTATTGATTGAGAGGGTGAAGGCATGTACAGAGCATCAGATTGGGGAAGAGCAGTGTGGTTTCAGAAGTGGTAGAGGCTGTGTGGATCAGGTGTTTGCTTTGAAGAATGTGTGTGAAAAATACTTAGAAAAACAACAATATGTGGTGTGAGGTGGTTTGGTTAAGTAATCAAAGGGTAAGAAAGATTGGTGGTAATAAAAAGAGTATGATTGAAAAAGCTGAAAAGAAGATGCGAAAATGGTTTGGACATATGGAGAGAATGAGTGAGGAAAGATTGACAAAGAAGATATATGTATCAAAAGTGGACGGAACAAAAAGAACGGGGAGACCAAATAGGAAGTGGTAGGGTGGAGTGAAAAAGTTTCTTGACCGATCGGGGAATGAAAATGCAGGAGGGTGAAAGGCGTGCACGGGATGGGATGAACTGAAACGATGTGGTCTACAGGGGTTGACGTGCAGTTAATGGACTTAACCAGAGCATGTGAAGCGTTCGAGGTAAACCATAGAAAGGTCTGTCGGGCCTGGATGTGCACAGGGAGCTGTAGTTTTCGGTGTATTATACATGACAAATGGAGTGTGGATGTGAGCGAATGCCGCTTTTCTTCGTCTGTTCCTGGCGCTACCTCGCTAAAGAGGAAAACAGCTTTCAAGTACGAAAAAAAAATAATGATGAAAGAGTACTACGAATAACTGATAAATAATAACACAATAGTAGTTATAATGACTATTGCAATACGTCAACCCATAAAAAACTTGTAATAAAGTTATCTAAACTTAGAACAGTTACCCTATTTATCCCTTTGATAATCCAATACTCAGACAGGAAAACTAATTAAATGTTATTAGTATAATTTTAGAGATTATTTGAACATTCGTGGGCCATTGAAGTATGTCATATTACCCTCATAAACCATATATGATTATAATCTCATGGATGATCTATTTTGTTGAGAAATATTTTGGCTCCGTAATTCTGCCGCTAAAATAAGATACCTTAATTTTACCCGTAATTAAATTTTTTTTTCTTTATATCAAAATCTGCCAATCATTTGCAAAGCTTCGTATTTTCTATATGAAGTAAAAAAAAGTGTAAAGAAAAAAATGGAAGTCGATGAAGAAAGAAGATGAAGGATAAAGGTGATAAAAGTAGAGATGGGTAAGAAGGTAAAGAAAGAAGGGAGAATAAGATATAGGCAGGAAGGTAAGATCGAGGTAAGCCACTGTAGGGCAGGATACTTAAGGTAATCAAAGTGGGAGATTTAAGGTAAGGCAAGATTTGTGAAAGAAGTGTGTGTGTGTGTGTGTGTGTGTGTGTGTGTGTGTGTGTGTGTGTGCATCAAATTCAAATTCTATGGCAACTCCATATAGCCTATGCACGTATACAGTATACTTCAAAACCTGAAAATTTCGGTTCGAAAGAGGAGACGGTATAGATTGAATGGCTCGTACGAATCTATTGACTTTATCCACACCGCTTCACCCTATCCGTTGGATATCTTTCCCGTTCATCTATCCACAACAGCTCACTGTTTCCCTTCCATCTCCCATCCTAAGCTGTTCGTCTCGGCTCATCCTTGACGGGATGGAACGCTTGAATAAGTCCCTTGGTTCATGGTTGTAAGAGGTGGGAGTTGCTATATCCTGATTTGAGCGAAATATTTGAGTGGGGAGACTCCTTTCTGGATCGAGGTTGAGGTGGGGGTTGTGGGTGGGGTTGTTCTGAAGGCAACGGAGTTGTCGTGGGGGGGTTTGCTACGTAAGAGGGGGACGAGGTTGTGAGGAGGCCACGGTCGGTTTTTCGAGGTTCAGTGCGGAGTTTGACACTGAGGTCGATGTTGTAGGTTGTGAAGTTGTCTGTCCATCTGTTCGCCTCTGTCTCACCCACTTAAGAGGCATTCAGACCCTCTTCCTGTGGAGTTAGAGTGCTTGCTTGTACTGTAACTCTGGCTAATGTCATCAAGAATATGATGGCCTCCCCACTCCCCTTTCCGCCCCAGCAATGCTCCAGTGAGTGCTCCAGGTCGGGTCAAAACACGACCTAGTGATGACCTCCTCATCTCATGCTCTGTTAGGATCAGCAACACACAGTCAAGCACTCGCATGGCCGGTCACTACAGTAAGGCCACAAGCGATGCAGTAAGCACGTCTGCCAAGGGAGAAGAAGTACGACCAGGACTATTCAAAAGGACCATCTCAGAAAATGGAAGGGGGGTGCTCTTCTTTCAGAGGAAGAGCGATGGAAAAGGATCATGGGCCATTATCTTTCACTTCGAGACAAGAGTAATGATACTCATAATGGTTCTAACAACACAACAAGAACAACAATAATAATAATAATAATAATAATAATAATAATAATAATAATAATAATAATAATAATAATAATGATATTAATAATAATAATGATAATGATAACAATAATGATAATAACAACAACAACAACAACAATGATAATAATAATAATAATAATAATAATAATAATAATAATAATAATAATGATAATAATAATCCTTACAGCTTACCTGTAGATACTGGTAGAACCAAGTCATCATCAGCGTTGCAGACATTCACTCAAATCATTTTGATTCTCTGAATACAATCATTTGCGCCATTTGTGTCCAAATTCACTTCCCCCCAATCTCTTACCTGACATATTCTATAATCTATACCATGAGAAGCCCTCCCTGAGCCAGGCCCATTAAGCAGTCAAATAGCGAGTCGTAGGAACATTAGTCCTCCACCCCCTCTCTTATCTTAAGGATATATCTGTTTTCGATTGAGGAGGAAGAACTCTGATGAAGCTTATTTATGGAGTTATCTCACGACTTCGTTCCACGAGATATGGAGACCGAGGTCTGTAGGAAAATTTTAAAACATCGAAACGCTGCGAGAAGTTCCTTTTCTCAAAATGAAAGAGAGAGAGAGAAAGACTATTACATTTTCTTTACGGGTGTCCTGAAAAACAGAAATGGGGGGAGGGGAACGGAGCGAGACGCAATAGATGGATAGAGGGAGTTGCTAACTGAACGTTGCTTCTAGCGAGAGAGAGAGAGAGAGAGAGAGAGAGAGAGAGAGAGAGAGAGAGAGAGAGAGAGAGAGAGAGAGAGAGAGAGAGAGAGAGAGAGGTGGGCATCCATGAGAGTAGAGAGGTGGAGAGGTGTGTTTTGGGGAAGGAGTGGTGGCTTACTAGGGGAGACTGGGGTTTGGTTGGGGGGGGGCTGTCGATTACTGATGGAGGATTCAAGTCACTATTAATGTATCTTGTTTACATTTATCTTGTGGTTTAAGACACCAGATCGCTCCTCCGCCCTTTGCATGCAGTGTCTGTGCATGCGTGGCTTCAACTACTTCAATCGCAACCATAGCCTCGACCTGGATACGATCCCCTACAAGTGTTTTGCCCAGTCGAGGTAACAAGGGCGACCTCTCACAGCTATAAAGCAAAGGGGCAATTGAAGGGTTCAATCCCAACACGAGGGTCCGAGATGAACAGCTCAGGAAGGTAGATGGAAGAGAAACACTGAACAACAGGGAATGAATGGAACGTAAAGATATCCAGAGTCAGTGTGAGGCAATGTAGACAGAGCAAACACAGTTATACGAGCCATCCCTCCTGGTCTGTCTCTGCGTCGAAAGATATTTCCAAATGTTTGGACTTGATTACCCCAGTAGGTCATGCTGGAATTTGAGAAGACTCTTAAGTCTGTTGCACATTCAAAAGGTTTAGTGAAACACACGCATACTCATACACAAGTTTAAAACTCTCTCCCCCTAACATATAGAGAGTGGTGACAAATAGTAAACCAAAGAGGGAAAGAGGGAAAACGTCATTTACAAGAAACGAGAACGGGAAAAGGCGGAGACCTTCAGACGAGGTGGGTCTGCAAGGTACTGGAAAAGATCATCCAAAGGTAAATAGATGACTTCCAGCATAAGAGAAACTATCTAAATGAAAGAAAATATATTCTAAGGGAAAGGATGTCAAGTGTAACGAGCCTCGTAGATTACTACGAGCGGGTGAGGTCTGTCAATAGACAACAAATCAGGCTGGGTGTAAACTGTTTGTATTTGGACTGCCAGAAAGCCTTTGACACTATCCTGCATGGAGGCTGGCTAATTAAGAAATTGGATCACCGGGCAAGAATAAGAGGAAGACTTACTCAACTCGTAAAGGATTATCATCTTAATAGGAAAGAAAAAAAGAGCCATGTCTGAGGAGCCTTTTTCAAGCGAGTCGAGATCACCAACGGAGTACTGCAGGATTCTGTTCTGCGACCATTATTCTTCTTGATCTTTGTCCGTGACTTGCCAGAAGGTACAGACTCCTACTTGAATACGTTTGCAGGTGACGGTAAAGTCAAGAGGGAAGCGAAAAGCGAGCAGGACTGCATCAACGTGCACTAGGATCTAGACAGACTCCAAAATTGGTCTGATATGCGATTGATGAAATTCAACCCGAGTGAACTGTAATGATGGTAAACGGTGGAAGAAAGCTTCAATATGAATATTATCTAGTAAGACATATGATTCAGGAACTTTTTAGTTGGAATCGTCCCTAACCTGTCGCAAGAAAGATGATGGAGAACGTTCAAGAGATGGGGACCCCATTAATACAAATCTCCCTCATCGTAAAGAACAATTAGTTCACTACACACACCATATCAATTTGTTCTTCAGTTCTTCATCGGTCAAGGTCTAATGAACAGCGTCAGCACTGAACACCAAACTCAAACGCGACATTGACGACACCAAGAACAAAAACACCTAGAACAAAAAACACACAAACAAACAAAATATGAGCAGCTAAAACAGCAAAGCTAATAAGTACAAAATTCACCAAGTAATTTTCTTCGTCATTTCAATCATGTAATTCTGAATAATTACCCGCCAGACCCAGACTACAGCATATTCTCTCTCTCTCTCTCTCTCTCTCTCTATCTTTCCTTCCCTTTCTTACCCTTATCATACACCCCCTTTTTCTTCTTCTACTTCTTCTTCTTCTTCTTCTCCTCCTACTCCTCCTTCTTCTTCCCCTTCTTCTTCTTCTTCTTCTTCAACCCCTTTCCCCCATTCTCCTCTGTACTCACACCATTTGCCATCACCAAAGTCTGCAATTTCATCCTCGTTTCCCCCCTCTGCAAGCCGTGTTTCCCCCCTCTGCAACCCGTGTTTCCCCCACTGCAAGCCGTGTTTTCCCCCCACTCTGCAAGCCGCGTTTGACCTCAGCAATGTCCACTCGGACACCGAGCCAGTCCGGTAGCGTCACTCGCCCTTCCCACAATTTGCATATGAATCAAAACCGCAAAATGTTAGACTTTTCGCTTCGGTCGTCCCCACCAAATGTACGTAATTAGGTTACTGGGCGCGACAGCCGACGTTGTTAAGCTGTTAGAGGGCGCTAGTTCACCCTTGTTTCACCCGACACTTTCCCATTTTTTTTTTTCTCCAGTTATTTTTTACACGTCAGTCTTTATTTTTTTTTGTCCCATGTATCGGTCAATCGTTAGGGTGTTTTCTAGTGCTCTAAAGGGGCTACCGCTCTCTCTCTGTGTCTGTCTGTCTGTCTCTCTCTCTCTCTCTCTCCCTCTCTCTCTCTCTCTCTCTCTCTCTCTCTCTCTCTCTCTCTCTCGCTCTCTCTCTCTCTCTCTCTCTCTCTCTCTCTCTGATACCGTTCAAGTGGTAAGGGGTTTCTACTTCGTACAGGTACGGAGTTATCGGTCTCTACCGGAGCTACATTCAACGGGGTTTCCCCGTTCTCTAATGGTTATAGTTAAAAGACTTTCGGTCTCTATTAGTTACAGTCATTAGGGTCTCTACTGGCTACTAGAGTTAGGGAGCTTCCGGTTTCTATTAGCTTCAGTCACGTCACTTTAGGTCTCTTCTATTCAGCTATGGTCTCTTCGTTCTCTACCATCTGTAGCTACGGGTTTCTACAAGGTTTCTGGTCTAAACTGGCTACTGTCACGAGGCTTTTCTGGTCTCAACTGGACACAAATAACAAGATTCTTGGTCTCTATTTTTTTCTTCAGTTAAAAACTAGATTTAAAAACTGTAAAATGTATAAATGTTCCTTGATATTCACCATTCACTGATGGACCACATTCATTTTTCACGTTCAATATTAAGGGTGTCTTTTTTCTGCATTGTTCACTTTTGGGAACAATCCTATTCACTTCTTTTCATTTTGTCTCACATTAAAAAAATAAGATGTACTCTTTTAATCAACTTTGCATACATAGTAGCGGGAACCCAAGCCAGTTATTTGAGGGATGTAAGTGTTGCAAAAAAAAAATTTTCCTTTTTTAGAGATCTAGTTCACTTTGCTCATATGATTCTAACTAGTCTTGGTCCTATCATGTGTTGCTAGTGGTCTATATAGATATTCAAAGACGATACGAAATTTTCACCAAAAAAAACATTGAAGTTTTTACATTTTCTCAAAGCCTGTTTATGAAAAAAAATAAAAATTCATTGTTAGGAATCGTCAATGCCAACACCACTATCACCACCACTACCATCACCTACCACCATTACTACCACTACCATTACCACCACTACCATTACCTACCACCACCAGTCCTATCGACCACCAACAGCTTCACGAACCACCATTTTCTACCAAAATATGAGGAGATTCAACCACATACGAGCCATGGACTCACAAAACACTCCAATTTCGAATGTAAGAAAAAAATATAGTTCATGATCTCTCTCTCTCTCTCTCTCTCTCTCTCTCTCTCTCTCTCTCAGGCCCCTTATAACCTCATGGCATCCCTTCATCCATCCACTGTCAAAGTCCAACCAACAGTTGTGAGTTATAGTTAACCAGTTGTAGACTACCACTTCATTAACATTTATCCACTACCCTATTCCACTTCCCTATTACACACTTGCCCTCCACCTTATACCACTTGCCTATTACTTCTTACCCATTGCTCGCCATCCTTTACCAATTACCCATTATCTTCCACCACTTACCCACCAACCCTTAATGACTCACCACCCATCACCTCCCTCAACCTTTTCTAATCACCTTCTCTCACACCACCTCACTCTCCCTTATTCACCTCTCACCCACACTCACTACCTCCTCCTCCTCCTCCAACGATCATAACGTCTCGTCCTTCTCCCTCCTCCTCCTCCTCCTCCCTCCTCCTCCTCCTCTCCCTCCAACGATCATAACGTCTCGCCCTTCTCCCTCCTCCTCCTCCTCCTCCCTCCTCCTCCTCCTCTTCCTCCAACGATCATAACGTCTCGTCCTTCTCCTTCCTCCTCCTCCTCCCTCCTCCTCCTCCTCTTCCTCCAACGATCATAACGTCTCGTCCTTCTCCCTCCTCCTCCAGAATGTGATGGAGGACGACTCCAGAGAAACAGACGCACGCGCTACACGGATGCCGCCGTCGCAAGCGGCGCCTACGCCTACCACAACGACGACGAGACGATGGAGGGTCGCAAGATCTACCTCAACCCAAGGAACGCGCCCTCTGATTCCTGCCCAAGGGACGAGGAGGCCATAGCCAGAATGGTAATGTACCTGCGACGTATTGCGATCAGAGACGGCGCTTTAGATCAACCATATTGTATCACTGTAGATCATACTGAACTACAGCACTGTAGGAGATAATTCTTAATTCTCACGACTCACGACTAAGTATGGTCTCCCAATGGAGGTGTATTGTCTCCATTTCTTTTTTATACGAAAGTCAAAAGACAAAAAAAAAAAAAGGTTTATGGTGGTATATGTCTCTGAGGAAGACTTAGGCTGGACTGGAGGAAAGTGCCTAAGAGAATATAGAATTTAGACGATGGCTGATGTGAAGCTCAGGACGTATATATATATATATATACTATTCATTATAAACTTACTTTTATACGATTGTTCAATATGCATGTATTTCCTTGAATATTCATATACTGTGATAGAACTTTATATTACCCCTTACATTAATCACCCTTACAATAACCCACACCAACCCCCTACCTACCCACACCAGTACCCTTACATCACCACAGTTAATCTGTTTCCCGTTATAACTTCCATCAAGTACCCCTACAATATCCCCTGGAGGTGCCTTATACAACAACCCCCATGCATAAGCCCCATACAATAACCCCTTCCAGATGCTCCATACAATAACACCCCCTGAAGGTGTCGCCATACAGTACACTCCTCCACTTCAGCCACACCCCAGGTAACATTGCCCGTCTCTCTCCTGTCCACCCCTACAGGGCCGTACCTGTCTACGGAAGTGCAGCACAGATGCAGACTGTCTAAGCCGGAGGAAAGTCTGTCTATGCGACGGTGTCTGTGGCCTTAGCTGTATCAAACCCGGTGAGTACACAGAGGCATGTGGCAGTGAAGAGTGCAATGTGGCACAGTCCATAAGATAGGAGTACGTGTTGGCTTAGAAGTACACAGAGGCATGTGGCAGAGAACAGCGCAATGTGGCACAGTCCATAAGATAGGGGGTATGTGTTGGCTCGGAAGAGGGAGGGAAGGAGGCAAGGAAAATGACAGAGGAATCAGAAGGGGAAATTAAGTTTCTGATTTCATCAAACTGATTAAGGAGTTGATTAAACTGTTTGGAGACGACCATTTCCTGATTTCTTTCGAGGTCGTATTGCACCAAATGAGTCACTCATTTGGACGTTTATCTTGGACGATGTATATAGATACATTGTCTTCCTTGCTTCATCAACCTCTTGTATTATCCTGTATTATGCTGTATCAAGGACTGTATCATACCTTAGACTCTTCTTTCGTTTTCTTTCTACTTCATTTTCTTCATCTTCAGTTTTCTTTTTTCTTCACTTTTTCCTACATCTATTGTTTATTTCCTCCCTCGTTGTTCCTTCTTCCGTATTCTCTATCCTCTCATTTTCCTCTATCCTCGTTTTCTTCTTCCTTCTTATTCTTCTTACCTTTCTTCACTCCTTCTCCTTCTTCCCTCGTTTTCTCTCCTTCCTCCACTTTCACTTCCGTATACCATCTCATTCTCTCATTCCATTCTTTCCTCTACATTCTCTATTCTTCGCTTTCTCCTTCCTCCGTTTTCTTCCCATCGAAGACTAGTAACCCCCCACTCCCTCATCTCCTCCTCCTCCTCCTCCTCCTGGTGCCTTCCTCCCCAGCTCCTCCCCTCGACCGCCACCAGCGCTCACCCCTCCTCACAGATTCATCTTCCACGGTGAGGTAGTTAACTACACAAGTTTCATTCCTCTCATCCTTGATTCCCTCCTAGGAGATTCGCGATGCCGTAGCTGGCTGCCTCAACTACCAGTTTCCCCCTAAGATGACGAGGCAGGCAATTTCCACCCTTACAGACGGAGATACATGAATTGTATATATATGTCATATTGTCAATGTCTCACTTTTTAGAAATATTACCTTTTAGATTCTTTTCGG
>NC_092246.1:4977500-5045000 GCF_036320965.1 Panulirus ornatus
ACAGAACATACGTGGCTGGCAACTGAAAGAAAAGCCTTTCCTCTTAAGGATGACTTTATGAATCAATCACCATAGGAAAGCACCCTTAATCACAACCCAGCCAGTGGGAGAGGGGCATTATAATACAGGAGGGGGTGTCTCTCTGTGTTTACTCTGGTGACGGGGGTTGATTAAGACAGTGAGAGCAGAAGGCAGGTGCTGGGTAGGGAAACCCCTTATCATAATTCACGTCTCAAAACCTTACAGTAACCCACACCTATCAACATATACGTAGATGAATTTTTTAAGAATTATCTTTACTATCTGTGTATGCAAATGACGAGTATCTTTTAAGATATCTTACATCTATGTTCGGTAAAATAACCTTTATCTCAGTAAAAGATACCTAATACATAAGTATTTGATACTGCATACTTAAGTGAAAAGATACTTAATAGGTACAGGTACTTAATACTACATATTTAAGTGCATGAGTCTCAACCCTCCTTTCGTATACACTGACGATTAATCAGGAAATCGTAGCACCTCCATTACCACAGCTCGGCAGCTGGTTAAACCCAGTGTGTCATGGTTTCTCAGCACCACCACAGGCGCTGTGGGCGGTGTGTGTGGGGAAGGGAAGAAAGAAAATAGGGAGATTGAAGCTCGTAGACATTGGAAATCTATATAGACTTTGGACAGTGGTCAGAGGGGCTTGAAGGCGTAAATACCACCTCCATTTTAGAAGCTGCCATTATCAGTCCCATATATATATATATATATATATATATATATATATATATATATATATATATATATATATATATATATATATACATATAACTTTCTTGCATCTATTCGCTGATGCCTATGTTGGCCAGGTACCGTCAGGAACAGAGGACTGGGCCTTGGGGGAAATTTTTTTTTTTCACTTAGCTCTATCACCCTGTTCCTTCTTTTGGAAAGAAATAATACAGGAGGGGAGGATTCCCAGCCCCGTCACCCGCTCTCCGCTCCCACCCGACTTATAGTCGCCTTCTACGACCAGTAGGAGGTAAGTGGGATAAGGAGGAATCAGGAATTTACAATTCCAGGTGATTCCTGATTGGGTAATGATCATTCTTCTCGTAGACCAATCACGTCATCGCTCCCGGCTGACATGACCTGGGGTCACTCCTGACGGAGCTGTAACCTTCTTCGTCTGTTCCCTCTGCGACACAGACAGACTTTTGATCTTTCGTCTCTGTCTAACTGGAACTCGCAAGAGATTTTCCGTGAGGCATACATTTCATTCCACCCTTCATTTTCTACAATGCCCGTCCTTAGACGGATGACTGTCGAATCTAATGGAATTTGAATCCCTTAATACGTCAGTCTGGGGTATCCTATTATTAGGCCAAAGACCCACTTAATACCATACAGGGGGTTAAAGACTCATCCTAAATCCAGTAAAGGATTAAAACCCCCATCCTACACCTATACCCATCCTATACCTATATTCATAAGGGGTTTAAATCCCACTTACGCTGTAAAAGGTTTCAATCACATCATCTCCTTGGCTGTGATGGTCAATATGCCAGAATTCTTGCATTAAATGATCTTAGGATCTTTTCGTCCTCTTGCCCATCACGTATGCATGATGAGGCCCAATGACGACATTTTAACATTGCATCAAAGTCGGCAGTTTCGTGCTCATGCAAGGGCGCAGGCGCAGTGGCCTGGCCTGAGCAGCCATATCCCTCAAGAGACGCACAGCGCTCACGTCTCCTTACTGAGCGCAGGAGACTTGCTGTGTGGTGGGTGAACAGTGGATGACTGTGGTAGAATTAGTGTTGGTAGTGAGTCATTTTGATTTGATTTTTCCATTTCCTTGTGTGTGTGTGTGTGTGTGTGTGTGTGTGTGTGTGTGTGTGTGTGTGTGTGTGTGTGTGTGCCCAAATCCCCTCTGTCTATGTCTGTCTATCTGTCTCTCTTTTCATGTGTTAGACCATGTCACTCTCTCTCTCTCTCTCTCTCTCTCTCTCTCTCTCTCTCTCTCTCTCTCTCTCTCTCTCTCTCTCAATCTCTTTTTCTTTCTCCTCTTTCCCACCGCTCCTCTCCCTCCTCCACCTCCTCCTCTCCTCCACCTGACTCTCACCCGTGAGAGAGGTTGGCTTAGGTCACAATCCAAGACAAACAGAGAGCGAGGCAAGAGGTATGGCCAGACGTCCAGTGTCTGTATTGGCCAGACCCTTTGGCTGGCACACAGACACACACACACACAGACACCGATAAGGCTGGGCTGTGAGAGGCGAACCAGGACGGGAGAATAGGGACTAAAGGATGGGGTCAGAAGAACGGCAGAATAGTAGAATAGGGACTAAAGGATGGGGTCAGAAGGACGTAGAATAGTAGAAGAGGAACTAAAGGTTGGGAACAGAAGAACGAAAAGAAAGCGAAAGACAATAAATAAGAGATAGAGAAAAAAAAGAGGAGGAGGAAGATAAATAAATGATTTACAGCTCCCACTTTTTCGCGTTGGTATTTCTGTTGTGGCTGCGGTGTATTTTTGTTGGCTGGCGTTAGCATTCAACAGAGGTGTCCCCTGGGTTCGTGAGTGGGACAGGTGGTGTGTGGGTGGAGTGGGAGGGTGTAGGTCGAGTGGCATAGGAGGAGGGAGGGTGTGTGGGTGGAGTGGGAGGGTGTAGGGGGGAGTGGATATATGGGGTGGTGGGGGGGAAAGAGGAGGTATGGAGGAGTGAGGATGGCTTAAAGGGGGAGAGAGGACTTGAAGAAACAGAAGAAGGAAAAAAAAATGTTAGAGTAATAACAGAAAGGGTGGACGACAGAGAGTAGGAAGATGGGATAAAACAGAAGAGACACAGAAGGGAAGAAAGAGAGAAGGATTTTAGAGAGAGAGAGAGAGAGAGAGAGAGAGAGAGAGAGAGAGAGAGAGAGAGAGAGAGAGAGAGAGAGAGAGAGAGAAGGAGAGCAGTGGACTTGACAACCTCTAGTGCTTCACAGTGTGTACACTTTCCTCATCACCTGACTGGTTAGCGACTCACAACACTCCTTTCCCTCACAACATGCTCAACTCCTGTCAAGCCGATTGACGAGTTACAACCTCTCATCCCTCAGAAACACGCACACGTCTCTTATGATCTGTCTGGTGAACCATTTCAGACTTATAGTCATTTACAACCTCCTTCCGTTGGTGAGTCATTTACAACCTTCTTCCGCTGCTGAGTCGTTTACAACCTACTTCCGTTTGTGAGTTATTTACAACCTCCCTCCGTTGGGAAGTCATTTACAACCTCCCTCCGTTGGTGAGTCATTCACAACCTCCCTCCGCTGGGAGGTCACTCACAACCTCCAGTCCTCCACAACAGAGACGCCTCTAGCCATCGGAACAGCTGGCCACCTCACCTTTCACAAGACAGTGAAAAACTACCACATCACATACGCTGCCGTTGTGATGACATCTTCTTTCACTGCACGACACAAGCAGTGACCCCGATCACCTCCTCAGTGATATACGATGGTAAATCAGCTTTGACCGAAATCAGAAACAATAGTCATCTGATGGGTTACGATTGTGTCCAGTAATCTAAGTCCAGGCCAGGTGGTCCAGTGTAACTACTGGGACCTTATACCCCCTGAAGACCTGTATGTATGATGGGGGGGGGGGGGTTTAAGGTGAGCCTCATCCATTTTTTCCCGGTCTAGAAAGGCGAGCCCTCATGTTCTCCTAGGCACTCACGGAGGAGATGTGAGTGGTAGGTCTAAAGAAGGCGGGGTATTGTCGGGCCTGAAAGAAAATGGAGAGAGAGAGAGAGAGAGAGAGGAGGAGGGTGTGGGTGGGTGGGTCGGTGTTGGGGAAGATGTTGGGGGTGGGTATGGGGGAGTTGGGGAGGAAGGTTGGGGTCAAATGACATTAGATGTTCCGTATTCTGAGGGAGGTCAGGAGGAGGAGGTGGGTGTGGGTAGGACACGAAGGGAGCGAGTGGATCCTGAAGGAGTTGTGGGAGGGACGAAGGAAGGTGGTCGCTTAAAGTGATGGTGATGGTGAGGTGAGGTGAGGGAAATGTTGGCGCCAGTGGAAGTTGGGAATGTTGGTGGAAGCGAAAGTTAGAGATGGCTCGGGAGGCAGCTTGGAGGAAGGGAGTTAAAAAGTTTGGCCGAGGGAGTTGCAAAGAGGACCTTAGAGGGTGAGATCTGATGCAACTGATGCTAAATGCAAAAAAGAAATGCCATCTCTCTCACTCTCTCACTCTCTCTCTCTCTCTCTCTCTCTCTCTCTCTCTCTCTCTCTCGCTCCTTATCTCTTTTTTTTCTCTCCTCCTCCTCTCGCCTCTCACCACCTTGCTTTTGAAATTAACACGATCAGCGAAACACCAGAACTCATCTTACTCAGCCGTATCTTTGGACGAGTTCGGTTTGAACGCGGCCAAGGCCGCATGCGGTCTTACCCCCTCTCTCTCTCTCTCTCTCTCTCTCTCTCTCTCTCTCTCTCGTCTCGAAGGTAATGGGAGGAATTCGGTGTTGTGGTATCCGCAGGAGTTGCGACCAGCTTTCTAGCCATGAGGGAGAGGGGATGGGCCATCTTGAGTTCTTGTATCCACAAATAACTCCATAATTCTTTTCCCTTTTTTTTTGTTTCTTATGATATCTCTTTTTAGTGGGGGGTGAGGGGGGCGTTATCCACAACTCTCCCAATGTCTGCGTTGGTGTCAACTGCCTGTGCTGGATGCCATAAAAATTCCTCAGCACTCAGTGAAGAGGGATGATATTCTGGTGAGATTGCTGGGAGTCGCCGAGACTTATGGTCCTATTCGATAGATTTGTCGCTTGGGAGAGAGGAGGAAGAGGAAGAGGTGGGAGTGGTGGGTTATGAAATGTGTCTGCGACGTGTGTATATATGGGAAAAATCGCTGGAACTACGAGGAATGTATGTGGAGAGTGAACGGTGGTTGGTGAAAGACGAGTGTTGGACCAGGCAATCGCCTCACGATCCGATAGTAAACACAAGGACATGCGTGTGGCCTCCCTGTGGCTCTTTTATGCAGGAGTTGTTACGGGAGGTTTTGACGGGTTAATCACAAGGGATGTCAACCTTAGGAGGGATGGGAGTGGAAGGGTGAGAATGGTATTGGCTCGTCCTACGACACAGTGTGGGGAGTGGGAAGGTAGTGGTGTGTTGTGTATATGGTGGTGGTCCTGGTCCTGGTTGCATGCAGTGAGAGAGAGAGAGAGAGAGAGAGAGAGAGAGAGAGAGAGAGAGAGAGAGAGAGAGAGAGAGAGAGAGAGAGAGAGAGAGAGAGAGTAACAGCACACGTCAGTCAAGCGAAAAGAATATCCCAAAGATGGGTAGAAATTTCACGTTACCCACAACACGAAAACCAACGGTGATACGAAATTATATGATGGGTGAGGAACGTTCCGCACCAGAGTGTATAGAGAAGAACAGAGAACAGGCCACTGCATTGCGTAGCTGCTTCCCTCACACCTCCGACCTGCCAATACGACATGAAGGAGGTAAAGAATTTCCGAGTCCCACCGAAAATGTAAGCTGGGTCTAACAGAATATGGAAGCTGGGGGTTCCGACAAAGCAAGAGAAGAATACATTGTATAAAAAACTAACATGACATGCGAACGACGTAGTATAGACTATGAGAAAGGGGGCTCGAGAGAGAGAAAAAATGGAATACAGCCCATCCAAAGATTCACATTTCTATTTACCCTTCATCTGACTCTATAGAAACAATTGTACCTTAGAGATGATGACGCAAGGAACATATATATACCCTTTTCCCCTTCCACTCGATTTAGCATAAACACGACTTCCATTCAAGGGGTCTTGAAGACCTTCGGCTACTGGGGTGGGTGGTGGTGGGAGGGAAGAAGAAGAAGAAGAAGAAGAAGAAGGCCTTTGTGACCTCCTTCAGGGAGAGTTCTTCACCGTGCTCTCTCTCCTCCAGGAAGAAAGGGGAGACTATAACAAAGCCTTGGCCTTTACCTTTTGTTGAGATCATCCACAATCCAGGACGCCACTAATGTCTCTCTCCAGGTCTCGGCCCTCGGGAGAGATTACGAGGAGACAAAGAAGGATCATTTCTCGAATTACGAGAAGGGGAAAGTACTTATGATTCCGTAGTGACGATATCTGACATCGTCATAGCTGGAAACACTCGTAAAGAAACAAATATCAAATACCTTAATCATTTCAAAGGTTCACAGACGAAGATGTGCACGATGTACAAGAGTCTTAAGTGTGGCGCACGTACCCACAGTAATGAACATGACTACGATATTTAGCACAGCTTTGACGGTCGTGTGGATGGTGATTCGTATTCTCAAAATCTTCTCACGGATTCGGCAACAGCTGACGGATCATATCTGAGCCCGTTCCCCTGGAGGGCCTCCGGCCCCCCCTGAGCGATGGGCTATTTCTTGTGGCAGCTGGTGAAACACAGCCGGAAAATTGGTTCCGCGTCAAGGTAGGCGTGCAAAGTGGATCCCAGGCGCCACTGACTTCTGGCGAAGGTGCGGGTGGCTGGAAGTGGGGCCGAGTGTGAGGGAGGGGAAAAGGGAAGGAACGAGGCTGTTCATCCAGTTCCTGAGGACATTGTCAAAGAGTGGACCTCAGGCGCCAGTGACTTCCAGGGTCCTCTTGATCAGGTGTGTGTGTGTGTGTGTGTGTGTGTGTGTGTGGAGGGGCACCTCACCCCCGGGCAGGTCCTTGAGCCACTTGACGAAGACCTAACTTCTGGAACGGTTGGCAAACGCCTGGGGGAGGAAAGTTAACACATTGATCACTTCCAGCCTTGTGAAGTACCCCTGTGTGTGTGTGTGTGTGTGTGTGTGTGTGTGTGTGTGTGTGTGTATAACAAGGTGGGTCACTTTCGACACAGTTCCCAAGTGGGTCACACAGGTAAGCCAAGTGTGAAACTGTTCTCTGGGGACGTCGACCATGCCTCCTCCTCGGCTTCCACAGGTGAATATGATGCTAAACTGCCCCCCGATGACGTCAGAGTGACGTCTGATGTCCCCCCCCCCCCTACCCCCCCGGGGCGTCACTGTGTATGGACGGAGAAAATTTCTCAGTTCCTCTGACACGAAAACCCTGAACTCAGCTGATCCCACGAATTTACGACCTTCATTTTCCCTCCAGGTGAAAGAAATGGGAGGAAAGAAAATTTTTTTTTTTACACATACGAGGGATTTTATCCTATTTTGGGACGTAATAATTCAGTCACACATTGAAACTTTTCACACTTGATTCTTGAAGAGTTCCCCCTGGTGTTTCTTAATTGGATGAGAGAAACTTAATTCTCGGAAGCTGGGCTATGAGGAGCGAGAGAGAGGGAGAGAGAGGGAAGGAGGGAGTGGGGGAGGGAAATTAAGGAAAACATGGCGTAAAAAAGAAGATATATGAGATACACAGAAGCAGTTGGAATGCGAAGATGGAACGCTGGGAGAGATGAGGAATGCAGAGGGATGGAGAAGGGATATTGACACAAGGGACAGAGGACGAAGGGAAGGGTATATAAACAGAACCTAATGATGAGGGAAGGAGAGAGCGGGAGAGGGAGAATTTGCATTGGGCCATCCCAGATGTGAGTGTAGTGCACGAATACACAGATGCTATACATATGAGGGTGTAGCTTCAGGTGTGTTGATATGGATGGATTTCAGTGTAGTATGTCTGATTGAGGATTTCAGGTGTGCTAAATTTTAGCGTGTTTCAATTATTTTCGGGGCCTTCGTTCAAGCCGAGTGTTGGTACAATTCTGGGGTGTTGGTACAATTTCTGGGGTGTTGGTACATGCTCTGGGGTGTTGTTACAAGTCCTGGGGTATTGGTATAATTTCTGGGGTGTTGGTGCAAGTTCTGGGGTGTTGGTACAAGCTCTGGGGTGTTGGTACAAGCTCTGGGGTGTTGTTACAAGCTCTGGGGTGTTGGTATAATTTCTGGGGTGTTGGTACGAGTTCTGGGGTGTTGGTACATGCTCTGGGGTGTTGTTACAAGCTCTGGGGTGCTGGTATAATTTCTGGGGTGTTGGTACGAGTTCTGGGGTGTTAGTACAAGCTCTGGGGTGTTGGTATAACTTCTGGGGTGTTGGTACGAGTTCTGGGGTGTTGGTACAAGTCCTGGGGTATTGGTATAATTTCTGGGGTGTTGGTAAGAGTTGTGGGGTGTTGGTACAATCTCTGGGGTGTTGGTACAAGCTCTGGGGTGTTGTTACAAGCTCTGGGGTGTTGGTATAATTTCTGGGGTGTTGGTACGAGTTCTGGGGTGTTGGTACATGCTCTGGGGTGTTGTTACAAGCTCTGGGGTGCTGGTATAATTTCTGGGGTGTTGGTACGAGTTCTGGGGTGTTAGTACAAGCTCTGGGGTGTTGGTATAACTTCTGGGGTGTTGGTACGAGTTCTGGGGTGTTGGTACAAGTCCTGGGGTATTGGTATAATTTCTGGGGTGTTGGTAAGAGTTGTGGGGTGTTGGTACAATCTCTGGGGTGTTGGTAAAATCTCTGGGGGTGTTGGTACAATCTCTGGGGTGTTGGTACAATCTCTGGGGGTGTTGGTACAATCTCTGGGGTGTTGGCAAAATCTCTGGGGGTGTTGGTACAATCTCTGGGGTGTTGGCAAAATCTCTGGGGGTGTTGGTACAATCTCTGGGGTGTTGCTCAAGGCTTTACAGTTATGATACAAGCTTCACTACAAGTCTTTAAACATGCAGGCGTGTTACCTACATGTTTTCAGTCCAGTGGGTCAAAATTCCACCACAAGAGTCAAAGTTGTAGTTCAAGATCCGGACTTTTAGACACACACACACACACACACACACACACACACACACACACACACACACACACACAAGACCTCTTCTCTAAAATTAATATAATTTTGGTTTACTTTCGGAAAACTTTTAACATGGCCAGATACCTTTGTTCTAGTGAACCAGCTTCCCACACCGTAACGACCTTCAGTAGTGGGCTATTGGGTGGTTATCTCTTTTCACATACCAAACGACCGCCAAGGTCAATAAGGCCATCATCAAGGTCGCCTTTTTAACCAACCACAGAAAAGAGGAAACTTGATCACCTTCGCCTTCTTTCGGGTGATTATTCTAAGACCAAATACAACCTAACCCCATGTTTGGTCCTCAATCCTATTCTAAGACCAAATACAACCTAACCCCATGTATGGTCCTCGATCCTATTCTAAGACCAAATACAATCTAACCCCATGTATGGTCCTCGATCCTACTGATGTGGCATCGAAGAATACAGGAGAAAAAAAAAAAGTTTATTCTGTGTAAATGAGTCGTAATGGTGAGGTCAGACTTTAAGGAAAGGATTAAGGATAGCATCCTAAATGAGGTAGGAAATACCTTAAAAAAAAAAAGAGAAGGTTGAAGAATACATGAAGTTATTCTGTGTAAATGAATGGTAGTTATTAGGTTCGCTTTAAGGACAGGATTAAGGGTAAGCACCCTAAATAAGGATTCAATACCTTAAAAGAAAAAATAGAAAGAAAGATTGGAATATGCTGTTCTTCATTCAGCGTTTGTGACGCGTATTTTTAAATCCCATGAATATTCAAAAACACAACACGAACATGACGATGATACGTGAGACCAGACATGAGTGTTGTGGGAGGTGAGCTGTACCTGAGGAAGGAAGAGGAGGAGGAGGTGCTAGAGTTACCTCTCCCTGAGGAGAGAGAGAGAGAGAGAGAGAGAGAGAGAGAGAGAGAGAGAGAGAGAGAGAGAGAGAGAGAGAGAGAGAGAGAGTGTGTGTGTTACGGGGGGAGGTGGTGGACGAGGTATGATCATATTTCGCTTCATTTAACTTGCTAAAAAGGACTTAATTAGCGAACCACCCTAGGCAAGTGTCGCCTGAGGATGCGCGTGTGAGACACAAGAAGGAGGTTGGAGGTTGTAAGGCAGAACACTGTGTTGTTATAACAACCTCAGTGTTGTGTTAAGATCCATGCATGGGTCGTTTTCATGACTTGACGCTGAAAGAGAAAACGCAATGTATCAGATGTTCTTTAAAAGTGGTCTTAAAGCTGATTATCTGAGTGTGTTTCAAGTGCGTCTTAGATCTTACAGCCACTCGGCTCTCTACTAACTAGAGTGTGTTATTCCCTCCCTTACCCAGACAAAGAGTGCGTGGATCTGGACAACCCACACTCTGGGTACGTGGACGTCAAGGGCAAAATCGTCGGCTCCGTAGCTACGTACAGATGTCAGGAGGTAAGTACGGACGCTGGAGTCCATTTGCAACGTACGGATGTCGCGTACGGACGTACCTGGCGTACGGGCGTACCTTCGCGTGCGTACGCTAGGCTCTACACCCACGACCAGGTGTCTGGAGGTAAGTTGGGACGCGGGATTCCATTTGCAACGTACAGATGTCGCGTACGGACGTACACGACGTACAGATGTTAGGAGGTGTGTATACTGGACTCTGAGTTCTACGGACAGGTGCCAAAGAAGGTGGGTCTATATATATTACATCTATGTTACCACGTACAGGTCTCACGAGACGTGTAACATCTCTGTAACCAAAGTCACAAGGAGAGTGACGATTCTGTCATCACGTACACGTGTCACAGGGTAACATTTCTGTTACCAGGACGTCCAGGTGTGTCACAAGGCGGAGTAACAGTTCCGTCACCACGTCACAAGGTGAGTAACAGTTCTGTCACCACGTCACAAGGTGAGTAACAGTTCTGTCACCACGTCACGAGGTGAGTAACAGTAAAACACGTATACAGTCCCGCGAGTAACACGGGCAATGCATGACCCAAGCCATTATCAGTACATCACACAAGGTCGGTCGGTAAGGATCCCATAGAAGGTGAGGAGGAAACAGCATGATCGCCATGAGGGACGTGTTCGAATCCCTCCCTCCCTCCCCACCACCACCACCACCACCACAGCCCCACAACCCTGGCAATAACCCACACCTGATCATCGGCTCCTCCTCCTCTCTCTTCCCCCTTGTGGGCAGGGGCGCGGGAGCTACCTGAAATGACATGGACGCAGAGGAGGTGAATTATAGCACTTTGTAGCCACACACAGTCTTTGAGAAGGGTTGTGGTAAGAGGAACAGAGATAGAGGCCAAGTGAGGATTTTCTCTCTTAAGCTCAGCCCTCTGTTTTTTTTAACGCTACCTCGCTAGCGCGGGAAATGGTGAATATATATATATATATATATATATATATATATATATATATATATATATATATATATATATATATGTGTGTGTGTGTGTGTGTGTGTGTGGCTTTTAATGATACTGGTTTCAATATATCTCGTTTTCCTAAAGTCATTCATTCTTTCCTCTTTTTTTTCATTCCTCTCTCTCTCTCTCTCTCTCTCTCTCTCTCTCTCTCTCTCTCTCTCTCTTCTCTCCCTCCCTCTCCGGCTGAGCTCCATTACCCACCCCTAACACTCAACATGGAAAGCGTCTTAGACCCTCTTTACAAGAGAGTCCCCAGACGCCCCGGGGGCTGGTCCAGGCAATAGCCAAGGAGTAACGTAGGGATGAATGAAGGAACTTTTGGTTCAATGTAGGAGATGTATCCTGCGCTCCTCCTCCTCCTCCCTCCCACGGCGTCCTGCTGCGTGTCAGGCTTCCTTCTACAGCAAAATAGAAAACTGAGTTAAAATCCTACGAATCGCTTTATTCAGAAAAAAATTGAAATTAAATAGAAATAGAATAAAAATCTTATGAACTGCCTTATTAAAATAAAAAAGATTGAATCAAGATCTTATGAATTGTTTTATTCTGGAAAAGATTAAATTAAATACAAAATGGAATTAGAATCTTATGAATTGCCTTATTAAAATAAAAAAGACTGAATTAAGATCTTATGAATCGCTTTATCAAAAAAAATTGAATTAAGATTTTATGAATCGCCTTATTTAAAAAAGAAAAAATTGAATTAAAATCTTATGAATCACTTTATTCATTCTAAATATTTTTCAGTAATGTTGGTAAATCATTTTATCTTTATCTAAAAATACTGAATTAAGATTTTATGAATCGCCTTATTTAAAAAAAGAAAGTTTGAATTAGGATTATATGAATCGCCTTATTAAAAAAAGAAAAAATGAATTAAAATCTTATGAATCACTTTATTCATTTTAAATATTTTTCAGTAATATTGGTAAATTATTTGGCATTTTCCTAAACCGCTTAATTTGTGGACAGCTCGGTCTATCCTTTGGCAAATATCATTGCAATTATCAAGAATTAAAAAAAAAAAAAAAGAAAATTCGTTTTCAGATGTTCGAAAATAAGTTTTGAATTCCATTAGAAATTTTTTGACCCACGTCCAGCGAGAACCAATGGAGTCCAGGATCATTTTTTTCTTTTCTTTTTTTTTTCCCGGGAAAATGTATTGTTCCAGTAATGTTTGGGAGATGATAACTCAGAACGACTAACCTACTTCTTTGGAAATTGTATACTCTCTCTCTCTCTCTCTCTCTCTCTCTCTCTCTCTCTCTCTCTCTCTCTCTATTTATCTATCTATCTCCATCAGTCTATCGTCACTCCATCTCCAGTCTTTAGGGGCTGGAGTACCAGATGCATACACGGCTCCACAGAATCACTATCACACACACACACACACACACACACACACACACACACACACACACACAGACAAACAGACACACACACACACACACACACACACACACACACACACACTCTCAACCCCAGGCCCAGTGTCTTAGGGTCAAACGCTAACTTGGAGACCCGTAAAGTTCTTATGAACGTGCCACTTTGCATGCTAATTTGAATAACGAGATGAGGCTAATATGTCCACCTACATCAACTCCATACACTAAATTCTTCCATTGCTTTATATCCATCCCTACTCATATTTTTCTAATATCTTCATCTAAAAGAAAGATCTATGTCCCTAATTAATTCGTTCACTGCAGCTGTCTAGCTCATATGTAGTGTACCTCACCTCATTCTTCTTCTTCTCCTTTTCTGTTGAATATCTGACGAGGTTCTTATCATTTTTCCACCATCCTTACACACTATGTAAAACGTTAGGTAAACGTCTGCTTCTTCTGAAACGTTTGATGTAGACTTCCCCACATCTGAACGTTTTAATGATTATTCCCTTTTCTTAGTATTTAAAAAGGCAGAATGATTTTTGATATTCTTGATCTTTAGAAAATGTTAAGTTTGTTTCTTATATCTTTAATTTTTAGAAAATTTCAAGTTTAATTTTCTAACTTTAATTCTTAGAAAATTTAAAGCCTAAATTTTTCATATATCTTATTTTTAGAAAATACTAACTTTAAATTGTATATATCTTTGATTTTTAGAAAATCTTAAGTTTAAATTTTCAATACATTAAATCTTTAGAAACTAGTAAGTTTGAATTCCTAATATCTTTTAATTTCGAGAAAATATCACGTTAAATTTTCTTATATTTTTGATTCTTAGAAAATATGGACAAGTTTCACATCATAGACAAAGACTTTTTCTTTTTTTTGACTCAAAAGTCTTACCTTGGCGCTTGAGTGTTCTCTGAAGTTAAGTCCTTAGGAATATCAAACTTTGACTGTTCGAGGGGAAGCTGGCTCACTCTACCGTGTCCAGACTCCGCTTAAAATCTTAATTCGTCGCTAAAAAGAAGAAAAATCGCTGATCCGGAGCCGTCGCCAGGAATTCCTAACATGACACAAGCCGGTGAGGTAAAGTGAGAGAGAGAGAGAGAGAGAGAGAGAGAGAGAGAGAGAGAGAGAGAGAGAGAGAGAGAGAGAGAGAGAGAGACTAGGGAGGGGGGAAAATTTTGGCCGTCCCCATTTGCCAAAATACGACAGTTTATGTTTTTTTTGTGTGCATGTTCTCTCTCTCTCTCTCTCTCTCTCTCTCTCTCTCTCTCTCTCTCTCTCTCTGCTTCAATGGTATAAGGGGGAGTATTGGATTACCACAGCACTGTTTTATGGGGCATGACGTCATAGGGGCGGGCAGAGGAGGAAGGTAAGAAGATAAATGAGTCTGAATTATCGTTCGAATTATCGTCATTGTATTGGCATGTTACGCGAGAGGAATAATTAAATACCACTAGATCAGTGCTGGAAAATGATGATGTTGATAAGGCTTTCACTCCCTCTTTCTTTCTGTATATCTGTCTATCTATCTCTCTGCCTCTCTGTCTCCGTCCCTCTGTCTATCTCTCTGCCTCTCTGTCCATCTCTCCGCCTCTCTGTCTATCTCTCTGTCTCTCTACTACAACATTGAACAATGAACTTATTTCTTCTCCCTAGGGTTATCACTTGATCGGCCAGGCAGAGAGACACTGTCAAGCAAATGGTATCTGGACTTCAGCTCCTCCGGAGTGTCGAGAAAACTGTGAGTATAACCTGGATATATTAACCACATCTTTCCTCAGGTTCAGGAGGGCGTGAGTTTGACATCTGTTAAAGACGATTGTCAGTGACGTTTCAGACGAGGGAATCACCCTTAATCATTTCCCTGATCGGTGGGTCATTTAAGCGTTATATTCCTTCCAAACCAGTGGTCTGTGGATGGTTATATTTGGGGTATTCAAGGGAAGCCACTCTGTCAGGTACAGTCTAGCTTTAACGAAATTAAAGCTAGCTTTAATGAGATTAAGGCTAGCTTTATGCTCACGAGTCTTTACCTTTCTCCAGTCCCTTAAACTTATCTTTCATGTTGTCATTGCTTCGGCTTTTATCAATTCCTCATAACAAATTTCGTATATCCTTAATATGATTACAAGATGGAAACATCAATTTGAATTGATACTCATCTCTTATGTCTCTTTGTTGTGAAGTAACACACATTGCAACAGAATTCCAGCCAGCTCAAGGACTCAGACGAAGGACATATGTCTTAATTCGTCGCTCAATACTTCTATAAACGCAAGTGTAGAACTGTGGATACGTTTTCACTTTACATCAGGTTTGGTGAAGCCCCCTAGTGCCCAAATTGGGAAGCAGCATGTCGAAGTTTGTTTACTTGCAAAGAGTTTTCAGAAGAGCATGTAGTACCTGACGCTAGGGAGTTAAGGCTGTAAAATTGTCCAATAATTTTTCTTTTCTCTCCTCCACCTACTTCTTCCTCTCCTCCCTCTGTCCTCCTCTTACTTCTCCCTCTGTCCTCCTCCTTCAGGCTTCGCCTTTTAATATTCCTCATTAGCCTCTTTCCTTCATCTCCTTCTTCCTTTGTCTTTCTCTTCCCTCGTTCATCTCCTTGTCTGTCTTCCCTTCCTTTGCTAATGGTACCTTCGCCTCCTCCTTTTCTTTCCCTTCTTCGTCATACTTTCCGTTCTTCATCTTCTTCTATCCTTCCATTTCTTCTGTTTCCTTCTTTTTATTTCACTCATCATCTCATCCTTTGTTCCTCCTGTTCTAACTTTAAATGCATTTTCATCCAATCCAATTTCCTTCATCTGTGTACATTCAAAGCACAACCTCTCATCATGTTCTTGCTGTTACTTCCTTTTTCCCCTCTCCTCCCTCTCGATCTCCATCTCTCTCATTATTTTCCAGCATCTTTTCTGCCTCCTTTCCCATCTCTCTCCTCGCTCGCGTCCCATCCCTCCTCCTCCTCCTCCTCCTCCTCCTCCTCCTCCTCCTCCTACTCTCCCTCATTCGTCTCCGTCCCCAGCAGACGACAGCAGAGACTTGGGATTCTAAATCATCTCAGCTTTAGCCAGATATTTTCATCCGTGGGATTTCCTGTCTCGAGAGACATTTCCCTGTGTGTCGCGAGTATTATAATGAGTCTTCTCCACCTCGTGTGTTAGGAGAGGCGGTCGGGCAATAAAACGATAGGGAGAAAAGTGCGAACCAAAACAGAATCTACTTGGGATGCGACACATTTAGGGAAACGTTGGTTGTCTTGAGGTCACTGTAGGAGTGAGGAAAGGTTGATGATTCTTGGCTAGGACGCGACGCGATCCTGTGGGAGGGTTATGACGACGACCTCCCACCACGACAGCTGATGATGGAAGTGACACTTAACCTCCTGCCAGCCACTGAATGAAGACTAATCACTGGTAGGATGTTAACCAGAGCTTATTAACTTAGCCAGAGGACCTGAATCTAAATCAAAGAGTCGTGGATGTAAACTGAGGGTCGCAAACTTTAACTAGGCGTTATCAAGTGCGTCTTAGGGTGAATGATATAACGTAGGGACCACAAAGTTTTGTTTTTTTAAGGGGTCGTGAACCCAAACTAGGGGTCGCAAAGTTCGATTTGAGGGCCACAAACTCAGACTTGTGGTCGCGGGATTCGTTTCCGATGATGTCGCGACCCGACAATAGTAAGACTACACAGAGCAAGTGAAAGGACTGGGCGTCTCGCAGTGTTCCAGCAGTGGCCACTGGGATCCGATATTACATGACAAGGTCATGAGCCAGGAGGGCCAAGGGGCACGGTCGATCTGAGACATGTTCATGGTGCAAGACATGCGACAAGGGGTTTAGCTACGACCTTGACCTTGGCACTGACAATGACGACGGACGTAGTGGCTTGAGACGAATCATACACCAGGTCATCGGTGTATGATGAATAGGAGACGAGGATGATGATGATGATGATGATCCTATCATCGCTATTGTTCGGTGGGATAAGCGAGGGAATTCTATTTTTTTTTCTGCACCCCCTTTTTTTTTCTATCGTGAAAACAAAATCGTGTGATGGGCTATTAACGCTGATGACCTCCTCTATGTTAATGAAGTAATTAACGCACGTGTGAAAGTGGACACGTGTGAGGTACGTAACCATGGAGGCAGGCGATGGATACTGACCGTGAGTAGACGGTGTGGGAGTCTCCAGAGCGAGCACCAGTGACGGGATGCGTCAAGTGGAGGGACTTCGATCGTATGACCTGGCGGGAACGCAGTGGCTCAGTACGAGCAGGAGTGGTGGCAATAACCTCTGCTACTACGACACAGTCAGGCTGGAGGGTAAAAGTGAGGTGGCAGAGGAGGAGGAGGAGGAGGAGGGGGCTGGAGGGCGGGCGGCGGAGGGAGGTCGTCGTGGGAAACGAGGACGTGTTGCGTGACACGAATACTATCGTAGTAGCTTACCAGACGTCAGGAGAAAGAGAGAGAGAGAGAGAGAGAGAGAGAGAGAGAGAGAGAGAGAGAGAGAGAGAGAGAGAGAGAGAGAGAGAGAGTCGTTCTCATGAAAGGGATCATCATGCGTCGAGGTTAGAGAGGGAGAGAGAGTGAGTGACCGTCGTGAACTTCATATAAACATCCAGTCACCTCCATGTTCTTCAGGTCGAGGTGTAACCTCCCACTGTGTAACTCAAGCCACACTACGCTGAAAGCACTCACGAGTCTGACACACAGGACAGCAAGCATCTTCCGTCGAACATGAAGACGTGGCGTTCGACAGGGAAAACGATGCGACAGAATCCACGCCTTTGGGCTTTTGGCACTAAATCTACACAGAATATGATTAAGTCAAAGGCAACATGCCTGAGTCAAAGGCAACATGACTGAGTCAAAGACAACATGACTGAGTCAAAGACAACATGACTGAGTCAAAGGCAACATGATTGAGTCAAAGGCACCATGACTGAGTCAAAGGCAATATGACTGAGTCAAAGGCACCATGACTGAGTCAAAGGCAATATGACTGAGTCAAAGGCACCATGACTAAGTCAAAGGCAACATGACTGAGTCAAAGGCAACGGGTAACAAACGAGAGAAGACTCCTAACTTAACAACAGGCTACGTTATGGGCCGATCCAACTGTAGTACTGACGGTCTCTGTCGTGTGTGGAGGTGACAAGACCTCGTCCTCGAGGTAGCGGGGACAGGCTCCCGAGTGCAGAGCCTCCTATGTATAACCAGGATAACGGGCGTCGCCACCTGCGTTCGCTACTGCCGTGGAACATAAAGCCTCCTTCATGTGGTTCTTCATGGATGAAATCCCTCCTGTAGCTACCCATGCGTCACTGAAGCCAATCATCATTCTGAAATGCGTTTCTGTATCTCAGGACACCATTATCGATGTTGTCAGCGTGGGTATCGACGGATAATCTTATCCCCTTTGGGGCAATGATTTTTGACGCAGGAGTTATCACGCCTCCCTCTGATTATCACCTCCCCTCTGACGCAGTGAGAATTAAATCCTGAAAGAGAGAGAACATACCACCCAATCATGTTAATGGTTCGCTTCGTTACTGTCCACGAGAAGGCTGTCTGAAGTCTTTGATCGTGGCAATTAAAAGAAAAAAAAAGAAAAGAAGAAATTCTTACATCATACAATCGGGGTTGTGTTTCTCACTCTCATCCATTTCTTGTGAAAAGGAAAAATCGGTCACTTGAATTGATGAGAGACGTGACTGCTTGCTCCTAAGAAGGGATGAGACATCAACGAGGACTGAAGTCGTCCCGCTTCTTCATCCTCAACTTTCAACGTAAAGGAAGTCATTTCCGCCCTGACATAAGATCTAACCTTTGTGATGAACCCATTAACTTAATTTCCGACGCCCCCACCCTCTCACCCCTCACTTTTACACCAGGCGTTCCTGGAAACTTTGAGCACAAACTAATTTATAAATCACAAGGAGAAAAAGTCTAATGATAGCTGATGACAACATTCGGTGTTTCGAAAATCTGTATTACTCTGGAATGCCTTCCTGTTTCCGTAACACACACACACACACACACACACACACACACACACACACACACACACACACATTTCAATCCCTTTTCCCTCTCGACGAGATCTCCTTCTTCGATCACTGACAGGGGAACACACATCACCCGTTGCCCTCAGGAGTTGAGAGCAAGTTGAACAGGTGTAAGGGAAGTCAGCCAACTGTGAACACTCCTGCCAGAGACGGTCGGGGGGGGGGGTTCGCTCAACCTTCGAATTCAACAAGTCCTGAGTGGCAGTGATCGCACACTTGACCGGAGCCCTTGAGACCGTCTGCCACAAGTGTATTGATCAGTTGAGGGAGAGGGAGAGGGTGGGAGGTAAATGCTTCGTGGCCAAACAACACGGTATTCTGGGCTGTTACTTTTACCACGTGTGGATAGTTTGTGCCACTGTCTCCACCACTGATGGCTCCTGCCTTCCATCATCATCTTCTGCCAGTGCCCACCTGTGTACTGTCTGCTATCATCACCAGTGTCACCGTGTACTGTCTGCTATCACCTCCAGCTCCGTCTGCTACTGGCCATCGGTGTTGGGCTCCGATAACTAAAAAGTTAATTTCGATAACGATAATCCGATAACCCCAGTTTTAAAGTCCGATATCGATAATTCGATAACATTGATACCTAGTTATCGGAAGTTAACGATAATCCGATAACGATAACTTTTTTAATAAGGAATTTAAAAAAAACAATGAAAAAAGCTTTAAAACCCATAGAAAAATGCTTATTGATGCTAAATCCAAGAATAAGTACACATTTCCCACAAGTTTTGCAACTCTTTTGCTTAATAATCTTAAAAAAAAATAAAAAAATAGCCTAAATCTGTCCTTTTTTTAAAGGTATCATATTCAGCTTTATACAAAATAATCACAAACTTCACGAATCTTAATAGAATTCTTTCCCGGCGAGATAATTGGCAAATGTCAACCAACCAGATCCAATGGACATGTCTGCTCCCGCTTGTAACCTTGTAGTGTACATGTTCGATACGGGAATAGCATAGGGAAGGGAAGGAGGGAAATTGAGGGAATTAGAATCGGGGTCAAGGAGGATGGTCAGTAATGGCATGTTTGGTGGTTGAGTAATTACTAATATGAAATGTAAGGCGTAAATTAATTTGTTTTAAACACTTGTCTGTATTATTCTAGAAACCATATGATTCTGATCACAATACAGACATAAAATAACTTCATCACTGCATGATTATGCTGCACATACGAAACAAATAAACAATATATCTGAGCTATATATATCATATGTAAATAACACGTGACATATCATCACATATGCACGTAAATGACAGCAAATAGAATGAACAACAGAGTATATAAGTTACAGAACCAGTTAAAGTTGAAACTTTCCTCAAGGAGCCAGTGAAAGGGGTGGGTCTTCGAACATTCAGAGGGTGTGTGGCCTTGTGTGGCCTCGTGTGGCCTCGTGTGGCCTCGTGTGGCCTCGTGTGAAGTGGGACTGGGAGAGAGGGGGGAGGGAACCTCCCGTCCTGCAAAAATATTTCCCTACAGGATCAAACGAAACGATCTAAACTCTTACTTTCTATGAGAATAGAAAAAGGAAAAAAAAAAAACTTTCAAATCGAAAACTTGCCTTGACACTTCCAAGACGATTTATGTAGATTCTATGCCTGCCACGGCACAGGTGATTTGCATATCGTATGAGTCCTGGCTACAGATGAAGAGAATGGAATAGCGATACAGAGAGTTTCGAAGGTGGTAACCCTTGACGGAAGAGGTTCCTGCACGGGTATAAGAAGCCGCTGGACTGAGGTCCCCACCTTTTTTTGATCCAACGCGGAAATTTGATTTCTAGGAAACATAATCCAAACTTCTTTTTCGACTCCATCCACACATACCAACTCCCTCTCTTTTTTATTATGCCTGATCACACACACACACACACACACACACACACACACACACACGGACTCATCCCTTCTAATAGTCTCTCTCTTTCTCTCTCTGTCTCCTCCTACAGTGTACTGTACCGATCCTCCCGTCATACCTTTCGCCCGCCACAACGGTATGCAGGGCCAGACCCGCTTCGAAGTGAACCAGACACTCCAGTACTCCTGCTACGAGGGATACACCACAAGGGGCTTCGATGTGGCCAAGTGTTTCCTCTACAACAACACCATGCAGTGGTTTGGTCCAGAGATACAGTGTGAACGTGAGTAGAACACGTCTCGTGCATGTGGGTAGTTCATGACTGTGTGTGTGTGTGTGTGTGTGTTTATTTATGCATCATAGGGAGAGATTCCCCATCTCTTAAACTCCTCCATATACCTGTTCTTATCCTCATAGCTGCACCTATGTGCACACTACAACCCCTACAAGGGATGATGAACAGCTTGCTTGACTGTGGGTCAGACGCCCTGTCCAGGACTCGAACCTAGACACATGAAATTATTTGGAGCCATCTGCCACAATGGAAACGCTTGCATCCTCCTTCTCTCTCTCAATTATCATAACCGGAACGTTTCTCCACCTTCGTGTGGCAGCCAAGACCTGTGGCGACCCTGGGGAGATCCTGAATGGCTTTAAGGAAGGGTCCTGCTTCACGTTCTCCTGTCGCGTGACGTACCAGTGTCGGCCGGGCTTCGAACTAGTGGGTCGCAGCAACTACTACTGCCAGCATGATGGGGCCTGGAGCCCCCATGAACTGCCTACCTGTTCACGTGAGTAGTTTGCTAATACTGTCGTGTTTCACCTGGTCTCTCGCACCGAGCTTCGGATGGTTTTAAATCTTCCCTCTGACTACTTTCCGAAGCTTCAGATGGATTCAACGTATCCCTCCACTCCTTTTCGAAGCTTCGGATGGTTTCGACTATTCCCTCCCACTACCTTCCGAAGCTTCAGATGGTTTGAACTCTTCTACTACTTTCCGAAGCATTGGATGGATTCAAAGTATCCCTCCCACTACTTTTCGAGGCTTCGGATGGTATCAACTCTACCCTCCCACTACTTTTCGAAGCTTCGCATGGATTCAACGAATCCCTCCCACTCCTTTTCGAAGCTTCGAATGGTTTCAACTCTTCTGTCCTGTTGCCAAATTAAGTTTCAGAGGCTTTCAACACTTGCTTCTAGTTGATTTGCTGTTTCACATGGTGACAACTTTTGCTCTGTAGTTTCTATTGATCCTAAACCTAGCAATAACCCATGTTAGAATCACACACATAACCTCACTGGAAATCGAAAAGCTTTTACGTACAAAAATCTAATGTTTTCACTTTTTCAAAGAAATAAAAATCATAGTTAAAAAAAAAGAAAAGAAAAATAGAATCCCTAATATAATCCGTCCTGATGCTTGTCAAATTACATTGGATTCCCTTTTTCTATTGGAAGTGACTCCTTAACCATCGTTCTTAACCCCTTTCCTCCTCCTCCTCTCCCTCCCTCACCACAGCGGTGCAGTGCGACATCCCAGAGAACCCGGAGAACGGGAAGGCCATCTTCATCGCGGTGTCGTACAACGCCGTCGTGTCGTACGAGTGCGACTACGGCTTCATGATCGTAGGCTCCACCACGCGACGCTGTGGACCCGACAAGAAGTGGAGCGGCGTGAAGCCCATCTGTAAACGTGGGTTGCATTACGTCCTGTGCCAGTGGGAGTTACCTGTTGCCTTAGCTGAGTAGGGGAGGTACCATGTAACACACTTGGGGGGTTAGTTACCTGTTGTCTTAGCTGAGCAGGGGAGGTACCATGTAACACACTTGGGGGAGTTACCTGTTGTCTTAGCTGAGCAGGAGAGGTACCATTAACACACTAGTGGGAGTTACCTGTTGTCATAGCTGAGCAGGGTAGGTACCACGTCCTGTACTAGTGGGAGTTCCCTGTTGTCCTAGCTGAGTAGGGAAGGTACCACGTAACCCACTAGGGAAGTTACCTGTTGCCTTAGCTGACCAGGGGAGGTATCTCGTCGTATACTAGGGGCTCCACATCTCATACTAGGGGGTACAAAATACCAGAGAAATGGGGAGACGAGGTAACGAGGCCATAGCTGCATGCTGTTGTTATCTGTACTAGGGTGTTAAAAGTTGACTTGTGATACCAGGAAGAGGATATGCTCTGCCCCATGACTTGGGGTGTATACCTGCCCCATGACTTAGGGGGGTATACCTGCCCCATGACTTGGGGGTATACCTGCCCCATGACTTGGGGTGTATACCTGCCCCATGACTAGGGGTGTATACCTGCCCCATGACTTAGGGGGGTATACCTGCCCCATGACTTGGGGGTATACCTGCCCCATGACTTGGGGTGTATACCTGCCCCATGACTAGGGGGGTATACCTACCCCATAACTTGGGGGTACACCTGCCCCATGACTAGGGGTGTATACCTGCCCCATGACTAGGGGTGTATACCTGCCCCATGACTAGGGGGTATACCTACCCCATAACTTGGGGGTACACCTGCCCCATGACTTGGGGGTGGGGGGGAGGTACACTGTTTCCCTTAGTTTACCGTGGTGTTGTGTTGACAGTGGGGGTTCCCTAGTTCTCTTCTAGTTACAAGGGTGATGCTTGAGTACTTACTAGTGACCCTTGATATCTCTAGGGTGATCACAAGAAGGTCACAAGTGGTCTTAGACTACTAGGTTTACGCTACGAGGCTTCACTATTGGTTTGTGATAACAAGGCTGACTCAAGGAAAGTCATTAGATGTCTCTGGTCATTAGGGTGATACTAGGAATGGTCACTAGCTGTAATTAGGGTGATACTTGAAGGGGTTACTAGTTATCTTTAAGGTGATACTAGAGGGGCGTCACCACTAGTTACCATTTATTACTAGGGTGATACTAGGAAGTCCAACAGTTCAATCTTATTACTAGGGTGACAATGTGAGTAGATGTTAATTCCTTTCTATTACTAGGGTGACACTAGGAGGTTTAGGGGATTGGGGAGGGGGTCATGGTTTATCATGCATCACCAATCACATCCAAACAACATTCTACACCGTGGACAACCACCTCCTCCCGACGCATTGTACCATCTCCATTTCAAGGAACGTATGTGGTTAATTCTATGTCACGGCAGCTAACATTCATACCCTGGTGTACCTGTGTGTACGAGGGAGGGAAAAAAAAAATCCATAAAGAATGAGCCACATTAACAATCAGGATCTACGCTGGTGATGATGATGATGATGATGATGATGATGATGTCCTCAATAAAGCAATCTATCTTGCAATCGAGGTTTCTGAGCACAGTACACTCTCTGCCACCCACCCTTGCTCATCCCCCTGGCGTAGCAGAACGCTCCCCCCCCCCCCCCCCCCCCCCCCGAGGGCAACAAGAAGATCCACTGTGGCAGAGACGATCCGTCCCTTGACCTCAGTCAGCCAGATCATAAGTGACATCTACAGGAAGTGAATGATTACGTCATCTCTCGTTGAGAGAGAGAGAGAGAGGGAGTGAGTGAGTCTGCCTGGACTCGGGCCTCCCAGAACTTCCTGTCTTTTGTTTATAACACGAAGACCCGTCGAGGAAAAAAACCCTGGATGAGAGATCAGGGAGATGGGAGGGTGGTATAAGGGTACAGAAAAAAAAGGGAGTGAGAAATATATATATATATATATATATATATATATATATATATATATATATATATATATATATATATATATATATATGTAAGGGTTGGGAACTAAATCCACAAATAATAAACACACACTAAAACATAAATCAGCTTCTGCACCCTCGTACCTTGACTGGATTTCATTAACCACCACAGGTCTTTTCTAACCTCTCCTAATCCCGTTTTCAGAAATGTAACAAACGAATAATAATGATGATACTCTAAAGTTTAGTTGATGACATCTTAGTGTTGTGATCTTTTACCTAGGATCAGTTAGATCTAATCCTGGTGTGGAGCCCTCGTCTCCTGGGCAATGGCAACTCTTCAGGACAACTCGTTAAGGTAATCACAGCTGGAACAGAACCAGCTGGAAACAGGTATACCAGCTGCAAGCAGACCAGATGGGAAACAGGCTCCCAAAATGTATATAGTGATTCAAATGAGGTCCATTTCGAATCCATTACCCAAGAGGACGATGGTTCCACTCACTTAGAGATAATAAGACCTTTTCTAAACCACAACGTAACTTTAGTCTAATGTAATATACATGTAACAAATGCCTTTTCCACACCTTTTTTTTTTTTTTTAAAAACTCTCTCTTTTGTTGAGATTCCCTTCTAGCACCTCCTTACTGACTGAGAAGTTCTACGTTCTTCACACACCCCCCCCCCTTACTCTGCATGACTCTCTGTTGTCAACCGGTAGTTGCAGTTGCGTCCCTCCCCATCTATCACCTGACTCGTGTGTGTGTGTGTGTGTGTGTGTGTGTGTGTGTGTGTGTGTGTGTGTGTGGTGCTTATCACTCATGTATAATCTTACTGTTTTGTGGGGAGGAGGTGGGGGTACTGTGGTTGAGAGGGGACGAGGAGTGGAAAGTGTGGTGGTAGCGGTGTGGGGAGGTCGTTGCTCACTTGTATGTGTGACAGTAATGGGTCAGAACCAGAGTAACGATGTGACGGAGTGTGACTGTGAGAGAGGGCCGAGGTGACGATGGTTACGGAGTGTACCTGTGATGGATTAGTGACCCCTGTAGTGACTGGTGTGACAGCAACGGCTGAGGAGGAGAAGAAGAGAAGTGATGATCAGTTTCGATGTATAGAAGGTCAAGATTAGACCATTCAGGAGGTAGTAACGGCTGAGGATAGAATAGTGGTGGTTAGAGTAGTTAGCCATAGTCATGTAAATGGTTAAGGGTAGTAAAGGGGCGAGGGGCAGTGCAGTAACGGGTGAGCTTGGCGGTAGAGATCAACTGTGGGTCTCCTGGACCTCTGTACAACGGTTGGCTGGACGGGCCAAGCACCACCTTCGGGGCCGTCATCGAGTTCCGATGCAACGACAACATGGAATACGAGGGGCATCCAGACCACCGAGCCGTCTGCCAGCAGAACGGTACCTGGTCTCACGCCCTGCCCAAGTGTTTCGGTATGTATGTCTCCTTGGGGGGGAGGCGCCACCACGCCTCCCCCTCCCCTCGCCGCCCGCCCGCCCGCTCGCCCGCCATCAGCCGCCCGCGCCCCACCCCTCTCCACCTTTAAGCCCTCGCCTTGACGGCTTCTGCACTGCCTACTGCATCCTCGCATAGCCGCCGCTCCAGCAGCAGCATGATCACTGTTGTGCATGACAGTGCTCAGTGCCACAGCCTTGACGATCAAAGGGTTTCATAGAGAAATGATCCTCATAGGGACGTCTGTCTGTCTCCACCCCAGCGATCAAGTCTAAAAAAAAACCTGTCGCAGAGTCAATACATAAATGATTGCTATTCAAAAAAAAAGACGATTTATTTTTCTATGAACCTCAAACGGGTTTTGCATGTTCTCTAATGGTATGGGCGGACGTTTCGAATGCCAAGTAAACCATCTAAAAACAACCCAAGGATTTTCCTGGTAGGAGAAAAAAGAAAAATGTATATACCCCCCTTTTTTTCCCCTTCTCTTATCTTTATCATTTATATCTTTTGTGCACATTTTTTCTCGCATGCCATATTTTTTTTCTCTCTCTCCTCCCTCAGCACCTTTAACTTTATACCTGTAATGGAGATGACATGTGAGGTGAGTGTCGGGGTGGGTTGTGTCCTCAGAGATCGACTGTGGCCATCCCGGGTACCTCTCCAACGGCTGGCTGGATAACATCGAGCAGGGCACGGCACTCGGCGCCTCGGTCATCTTCCGGTGTTACCCCAACATGACAATAGAAGGGGACCAGTCCACTGTGTGCCAGGCCGACGGATCCTGGAGCAAACCCCTGCCCATGTGTCTGGGTGAGTCCTGTGTGCGCCCACGCCCTCCCACACACACCAAAAAAAAAAACCCCACCTGTACTTCCAGGGGGCAAAGGGAAAAGCCCTTCCCATCCTTCGAGACCCTTAAGATGGTGGTCACGTTACTTTGTATGTGAGGTACCTCGAGACACATCTTGAAGGCACTGTTACCCCCCTTGCGTGGTGGTGGTGCTGGCTGGCTGGATCCATCCTTTGTGAGGGGGTGAGGGAAAGTCGTCAGGAGGAACCACAGTACAGAATACTACACAATGAACCCCACCTTAGAGAACACCGTAGCCTCACCACCCCCCCACCAAGACCATGATGCTCCGTTCGCCTGTGTTGTGAACAGGACACTGAACACAGAGCGACGGCGATAGACATCCCACCACTCACCCCCACAACTGGTTAAGGCCCATAACTTCTAAGTTCTCTTGAGTATTCGTCCAAAAAATATATAAAAAAAAAAATGCTTTTTACTCTAGTATCTGTAATGCCTGTTAACATTTTCTGTTGGAGACACACGCACAATACAGGATGATATTACAGATGTGTTCATTCCCTTAAGACTTTGCATAGCATCTCAAATGGTTTCATCAAACTCATGAAATACAGATCTGTGTCATACAAGAACACAGATCTTGGTAATCGTTCCTCTGTTTCCAATATCAGTCTTTAAGTTGTGTCTTCATCCGGTGATTCGACGGTAAATATCTGCTCCATCATATATCCCCGTCACTTTTGTGGGGGGCAAATATCTGTCTGCAGCTGGTCAATTCTTAAGCCATTCTCCTTCTGAATACAACGCCAACCACTCGTCCCTTCACACCAACGTCTCTCTGACAAGACCTGAAGGTCGTTGAGCAATCAGAACGCACATACCAACACAACAGAGTTCATTTAGCTACAACCATTCAACAGCTGAACAGAGACACATGAAGTCATTTATTTTGCCCCTGTAACCACCCACTAACAACTTGTTCAGCTTAGACGTAGGAAACCAGTGCACGATACAGCCAAGAGATGGGATGTTTCTTTTGCTTCATGTTTTTGTATATATAATATACATATATATATATATATATATATATATATATATATATATATATATATATATATATATATATATATAACCTATGTATATAATGTATATGATTTATCATCTGTACTTCTGTCATGCGAGTTCCACACTATATCTCACATTTTATAGCATTAGTCTAGAGGAAAATATGTAATATGCTTGGTTGGCACTAAGGGTATTTTCCTTTCCTATATTGTCATATTACAATATATATATATATATATATATATATATATATATATATATATATATATATATATATATATATATATATATATATATATATATATATATCATGTTATTTCAAAGGATTTTGAGCTCAAGCAGGACGGCCCTTTTAAGGTATGTTGCAGGGCAAAGGGGCAATGAGGAGTCCTTTTCCTGTTCTTTCAGTATACCAGAAGCCTCCTCCTCCTCCTCCTCCTCCTCCACTATAGTGAAGTCTATTCCTCCACTATAGTGGAACTCCACCCCCCAAGTATTGCGGATGCCCACCTCCTCCTGTACAACGAACCCTTTCTATACCGTAGAAACCATCGTCCAAATGATACAGTTATGCAAAATTTCACTAGCATTATGGAGACCAAAATCATTTCAGTGATATGGCTGCTCTGTCAAAAATAATAACGATTCAGTGCCTGACCAGCTGTTAAACACTGAGCATTACATCTATCCTATAATTCACGTCGTATAAAATAACTAATTCAGGTACTGTTTAATACCTTAACAGTTCTATAGATCGACAGCCTTCAGCTGTCTTTTGGAAAATATTCTTGCTCTCAGAGTCGCCATCTTATATGCCAAATGCTTCGTGCTGCGTCTGATGGTAACCTTGCCCTACGAAAGTGCAAAGCTCTGGAGGGAGGGGAAGGGGAGAATCTTATCAGGGAATAGATACCACATCACCTCAGTGTCTTCAGCCTGGAAACAAATGAATGCTATAAAGGTCTCCGGAAACACATGCCCCTTTGCCTTGTAGGATGATCCCACGTCGAACAGCCTTACACGTGGTTAATGAGTTTATTTCTTGTGTTTATACTTGTATATGATGATGATGATGGGAGACCTGGCCTTGTGTCTGCTCTTTGCCTTCCTCCAGAAGGATGGTTCTGTGGCACTGCTTCGTCCTCGTGCTGGAGGGCGCCCCAGGCATGACGCTCGCCACCAGCTGCTTCTGTAACCTTCTCACTTCTCTGTCTCACTGATCTAATTTGTATCCATCACCATTTGATTCGTACCCATCACCATCTGATTCGTACCCATCACCATCTGAGTCGTACCCATCATCACCATCTGATTCGTATCCATCAACATCTGATTCGTGCACATCATCATCTTTCATGTTATGTTGCTCAACATTCACATGACTGAATATTCCTATATTCCAATCCATTCTCCTGTCGTCCAT
The DNA here is from genome assembly GCF_036320965.1 of Panulirus ornatus. Taxonomy (NCBI): domain Eukaryota; kingdom Metazoa; phylum Arthropoda; class Malacostraca; order Decapoda; family Palinuridae; genus Panulirus; species Panulirus ornatus. Next base: position 5,006,491 of record NC_092246.1, read on the forward strand.
ATGCGTCACCAACTCATTCCACCTCATAACCAAAATCCATCATTCATCTTCGTTCTGTCTTTTCCTACGTATTGGTTATTTCCCTTAATCTTCCTCATCATCTCATAATCTCCTTGCCCCTACCTCACCAGCCATTCTCCCTCTTCATGAGCATCCTCACCCCTCATCACTGCCTACCCCTCCCCTCATCCTCCTCCTCTACCATCAACACAGATCCCATTTGTCCCATGGACGCCAGGTTCTACCAACCCTCCCTCCCTCCCTCGCTTGTCCTATTGCCCCTTCACTGGCGTCATAGGCCACCAAGATCTCAGGCTACCCCCTCCTCACTCCTCTGTGCTTTATATCAACTCTTTACCAGTTTTCCACCTTGTAGAAAACAGGATTTCAACCAGCGATCATCTAAGTTAAGCTTTCAGAGATTTTCTGTTAACTTCCTAATCCTTCTCTTTTTTAGGGGGTTATCACATGTATTTTCTACGTGTGATACTTTCCATCTCTAGTCCTTTATCCTAATATTCTAGTACGTGCTTCTTCCTTTATCTCTTAAGTCATACTATAGATAATGTTCACCTCAGTATGAGATATTTTGGTCCTTTCAAACTCTAATTCTTTCAGCAGATTAAGTATAATTTTCATCTTCACAAATGTAACCCATTTTTTTTTTTTCATGTAAAAACCTCCACGTCACATTTATTTTGGACTGATCTCATGAGAGATCTCCCAATCCCTCCTCTTTCACGTAAATCAGCTTAGCTGCTCTAGAGCCATTTCTAACCCTCAAGAGTATAGAGTGCATATCAACTTCTCAACCCAGTCGAGTCTATTGCCCATCTCGTGTAGAGTCTTCCCCTCCGCCCCCTACCACACCACCACCTCCACACAGCACTTCACCGTGACCTTATGTGACCTCTGAGGTTTCCCGGCAGCGCCGTGCATTGTCCCGACCATTGAGCACGGTAAGCTGCGCAACGAGACGCGCACGGGAGCACAGGTTCCACATGGCAGCACCATCGACGTGGAGTGTGACGAAAACTACGAACTGGCCTACAGCCTAGCACCCTCGCTCTGTTACAACGGCACCTGGACCAACTACCCTCGCTGCCAGCCAGGTGAGTACAGACCGGTCCTCAAGACTTGGTTGGACCTGCTGACTACACCTCGTTGTCAGCCTGGTGTGTGTGTGGATACTGACCCTCCTCAATCAGGACGGTGTGGAGGCCTCGGAGGGAGTGTGGAGTCTGTCAAGCGTGAGAGGGTCGGGTTGCCTGAAGGCTTGAAAGGCCAGAGAGAGAGAGAGAGAGAGAGAGAGAGAGAGAGAGAGAGAGAGAGAGAGAGAGAGAGAGAGAGTAAATATATATGAGTAAATCAAGGGTTTCCCAGCTCCTCCACTCCCCCCCTCCAAGATCGAATCCCGCCTCACAAACGGCAATTCCTTGATAGCTCATGTCTTGCTACCTGCTTTCCCCGGGGCCACAAGCCCAGCCCAGGGACAGACGGTAGGGGCTTTCTTCCTGCTGGGTCACATACACAGATACAAGGCCCTGAACTGGCTGGGTCACAAATGAAGACGGGTCTCCCTCCTGCTGGGTCACACAGACAGACGTCTCTTCCCAAGCTGGGTCACACAGACAGACGTCCCTTCCCAAGCTGGGTCACACAGACAGACGTCCCTTGCCATGCTGGGTCACACAGACAGACGTCCCTTTCCTCTTGACGGGTTACAAACGCAGCGGTGGACCCAGCGAGAGGAGGGAACACGGGACGTGCTCCCTCCTCTCCTGGCTTAAGGACATTAAGACGTGGAGGCGGTGCTGGAGCAACCTGTCTTGTGGACAATAACCATAATTCCACCTTAAGGAATTTGCTTTCCACCTCCGCCGAAATACAAATCTCTCGCATGATTTGGAAAACGGGCACACGACACACGTCCCACTCCCGCCCCCCACAACGCTGCCATTCAACACATCTCTAAGGACTTCCCGACAGAATTCCACACCCCACAACGCTGCCATTCAACACATCTCTAAGGTCTTCACGACAGAATTCCACACCCCACAACGCTGCCATTCAACACATCTCTAAAGACGTGGAGCTGTGTTACTGTGACTGACTCGCCCCTTTTTTGCTACTGCCTGCATAACTTTGAGGTTAATACAACCAAACGTGATGTGAATTTCTCCTGACCACAGAGACATACAGGTCCTTTATCATGCATATGAAATCAAGACAGTAAAAGTTATGGAGTAATCTTTTCCTATCCTCGTGTGTTACTCCCTTCTGATGTATGATTATACGAACACGAATACATAAGATGGTACCGGAGCGTACAATGCAAATTATTCGCGTCGCACATTTCTAATATATATACCAAAATTGAGACACAGATATGGATTCATCTCCCCCACCATGAGACACAGATATGGATCCATCTCCACCATCATGAGACTCTCCACCACCAGGAGACACTGACATGAATTCATCTCCACCACCACCACCCTCCTCCTCCTCTCGTTACTCATCATCTCCAAACGGGTCGAAAATGGAATGATCCGTCTATCTGTTTTCCCTCTGCTTCGCATCACCCACACCCTCTGTTCGTCATCACCACAGCTCACCCTATAGCCAGGAAACCTCAAGGAGAGACGGAGGGAGGGGGGTAAAAAAACCTTGTGTCTCATCTTACAGCTCTTCTCCCGCCTCCTCCTCCTCCTCCCTCCTCCTCCCTCCTCCCCGTCTCAGTGCACATGACGAGGGTCGCATTCTTTGAACCACTTCCCCAGACTGGCGTACGTGCCTGGCATTCGTACAGGTTTTCCAGTTATTCCAGGAAATGGCGGAGGAGGTGTCCTTTCTCCCCCCCCCCCCTTGCTTGCTGGGTTTGAGAGAGAGAGAGAGAGAGAGAGAGAGAGAGAGAGAGAGAGAGAGAGAGAGAGTATACAGTTACAGTTTTTCATAAAGAATCTATCAAACATTATATATATATATATATATATATATATATATATATATATATATATATATATATATATATATATATATATATATATATATATATATATATTCTTATGAGTCCACACACACATACCTACATACCACACTGACCATCTATAACCCACAACATATATATACTGATCACGAACAAAACCAACCAACCATTTATCTTTTTTTCTTTTGTAAGCCTCTAACACAACCTGGAACTGCTAAATCTGGCTCTTAACTCACGACCAGCCAAGAAGCAGCAGTATTCCCCTTCCCCACCCACAACACCCTCTCTGACACCGCCCATCCACCCTCCAAACACCCTTTTTGACCCCCCCTATCTGCCCCCCCAACCATGAAAAGCTACTTTGGGTTCATATTCCTGACCGTTCATGTTATATTCCTCGACCTTAATAATACTCTCCTCCTCTTCCTCTCTCTTTCTCTCCCTCTCACCCCCGCACGCGCGTGCGACACAGCTCGATGCAAGAAGCTCCCAGATCGGCCTCGCCATGGCATGGTGATAGCGCCGAAAACAGACCACGGCAAGAAGGCTCGTTACCGCTGCAAGGACGGCTACCAGTTGCAGGGGCCCACGACAACCCGATGCCACTACGGCAACTGGACGAGCAGCAAACCCAGCTGTCAGGAGGGTGAGTATTACGAGGGACACCTGAGCGAAACCTATCGAACTAATGTGACTCTTCAAGCCTTAAAATCACCTTATTTCTCAAATCTGTAATCGTTTTCGTATGGTTTCGTAAATCTAACCTATTTCTGTGTACATAAGAACAAGAAATAACTTGAGCTTTTTAAGAAAAAGTATATTAGATCCGGGTCATTCTGAGGCGTGAGGGAGATTCACCTGATTCATGAGGAATCAGGTGAGGTTAAGCAGTGTGTCTAAGGTCGCAGGAGCTAGGCACTGGCCTGAGGAGGAGGATATACCATGGTAGTCTACAGTGCTGCCAATCAGCTGGGAGGAGGAGACAGGTTCACAACCTGATGATCATTACTCTCGTCTTGACTTGACCCGTTTAGTGATGACCTCGACCAGTGTAGTGATGACCCGTGTAGTGATGATGATGACCCGTGTAGTGATGATGATGACCAGTGTAGTGTTGATGATGACCCGTGTAGTGATGATGACCAGTGTAGTGATGATGATGACCCGTGTAGTGATGACCCGTGTAGTGATGATGACTCAAGTAAAGATGATGACCCGTGTAGTGATGACCTTGTCTACTCTCGTCCACAGTGTACTGCCCGTTTCCAGGAGAGCTGGAACACGGCCGAGTCCTCCTGGTGGGCAACATGGGAATGTACGACTACCGCTCCTACGTCAAGAAGGCGAGTTTCCCTTACCACCTCACGTCTTTTAGATAGGGCTTTTTTTTTCCTAACTAGGAGTAGATCATCTGGTTTCGTCTCCTGGGGAAAAAATGTCTGTGGTTAAATTACTTAGGGGAGGGGGGGGGGGAGTTTCTGGCTCCCCAGATGGTGTGAGGGGTGGGGGGAGTAGTGTCTGGCTCCCCAGATGGTGGTGAGGGGTAGGGGGGGTAGTAACGGTTTCTCCCCAGATGGTGTGTTTGTGGTGGGGTGGTATTGGGTGGCTCCCCAGATGGTGCAAGAGGCGAAGCTGGTAATGTATGGCTCCCCAGACGGTATATGTTTGTGTGTGTGTGTGTGTGTGTGTGTGTGTGTGTGTGTGTGTGTGTGTGTGTGTGTGACGGGGGGTGGTAATGATTGGCTCCCCAGACAGCGTGTCTTGAGGGGGTAAAAGCATTTTTCATGGTGTGATTTATGGTCAGTTTTCTCCCACAACTGATTTCAAAAATTTTTCCTTGCTGTCTCCTACAGCTAAATCTTCCAGATAAGCTTTTATCAGCTTTAGTTCCTTCACTTTCCTGCAGCTTTCCCTGAAACCCTTGAACCTGGAAGTACAACCCTTGACCACGACCCTGATCACGAAGGTACGACCCTGGGATGTGATAACCTCGCTAGCATTTTGACCTGACCCTTAAAAGTCAGGTCAAGGGTCATATCATCATACTCAAAGGTCTTTCCATCATGCCCAGAGGTCGTATACCATCGTACTCAAGGGTCGTCCCTCCGTGCCTAATGGTCGTATACCATTGCACCCAAGGGTCGTCCTTCCGTGCCCAATGGTCGTATACTATCGCACTCAAGGTTCGTCCCTCCGTGCCCAATGGTCGTACACCATCGTACTCAAGGGTCGTACCTCCGTGCCCAATGAGTTCATCAACTCATCTCTCCTCTCCATCAACTCATCTCTCCTCTCCATCAACTCATCTCTCCTCTCCATCAACTCATCTCTCCTCTCCATCTATGAGGATCTCTTCATCCACCAATATCCTCTCGTCTTCTTCATTTCGTACCTTAGGCCGCCAACAACAGGTAACTGGTTCACCCGATTTATTGTAAAAACCATCACTTCCTCAGGATAGGTTACCTGACCTTCTACTTCCCTTCCTCTTCCCACACCGCAGGTTCGAAACAACCGGCAACTGAGATTCGCTTGCAATCGTGGTTACTTCCTGGTGGAGGGTCCACCTGGCGCCACCTGCGTCCACGGCAGGTGGAGTCCCAAGGAGATCCCCAGGTAAGGCCCAAGGGGGAGGTGGAAGAGATCCTACCCCACGGTGTGGGATGGGAGATCTTATCCCAGGGGAAGGGGGGAAAGGCGGGGGAGGGGAGAGATCCCATATTCGGGACTGACTTAAAGGAAGGTTCATGACTTAGATTCGTCAAAGGTAAATTTTTGCAGAAAGAAACAGAACAATTCCATATATATATATATATATATATATATATATATATATATATATATATATATATATATATATATATATATATATATATTACTGAGAAGCGTAACTTGGTCTGCAGGTGTGAGCCAGATCTTCATCCAAGAGTTCGATGGATCAAGCGGTCGGTCAACTCCTCCGATTACTTCGAAAACCTCAACACGACCATGGAGGAGAGCTTGACCGACTATCCGACCGCGACTCTCTCTGCCTCCACGACCGTCGTGGACGATAACGACGAAGGGAGAGCCTCGTCGGAGGTCGCCCAGGTGGCGGACGAAACAGACGAGTCGGAGGAGGAGGACCACCACCTCCCGAACGACAACGAACTCAGAGATCCGATCGCCAGCGAAGAAGAGTGGACGAGTGTCACTCCAGCCACCACGGTGCCGACTGTCCTCCGCACGAGGCCAGCTCACGATCTCCAAGCGGTCCTCACTTCCAGGGAGAACCATGGAAAGGAGGAGACTTCCAGCGAGTCCAGATCGCTTCCCTCTGGACACGTTGTGGATTTCGGTCACCCCAAATCTTCAGAGGCTAAAACCATAGCTAGCATGACTACCAAACTCAGGGGTCCCCCTCGTCGATTTCTACAGGCTTCTTCGGTCAGAAAACGGGCAGCAAGCGAAGGGACTGGAGATTGGCAGTTGGCCGTCGCTGGTGAGGGTGCCCAGGAATGTAGCAGAGAAGGAGAAGAAAGACAAGAAGCACAAGAGGAGGAATAAATGGAAGAAGAAAGGAAAACGAGGTAAGGAGAGGTGACATTTCCAACAACGAATGGAATCATTGCAGTACAAATATACTCTTAACTGTTTTCTTTTATCGTGTGTTCATAAAATCATCGTTTTCTACAAATGACAACTAACTAACGAACATGGGATGACACCAGGTTCATTCTCAGTGGCTCGTTGTAATCAAACTCGAGAATTATCAACTTAGCTGTAATAAAGATTTAAGGGATGGTAGTGGTAGTGACAGCAGTAGTAGCAGTAGTAGTAGTAGTAGTAGTAGTAGTAGTAGTAGTAGTAGTAGTAGTAGAAGTAGTAGTAGTAGTAGTAGTAGTGGTGGAAGTAGTAGTGGAAGTAGTAGTAGTAGTAGTGTTAGTAGTAGTGTTAGTAGTAGTGGTGGTGGTAGTAGTAGTCGTCGTCGTCGTCGTCGTCGTCGTCGTCGTCGTAGTAGTAGTAGTAGTAGTAGTAGTAGTAGTAGTATGTGTAGTTATAGCAGAAGTGGCAGTGGTAACTACATTATCTACAGAAGAACAATTAACAGTATAGAACTACAATATTCTGCTATTGTCATTTACCTCACTTAATACCTTCTCTAAACCCCCCTCTCTCTCTCTCTCTCTCGTTCTCACTCACTCTCTCTCTCACTCTCCCTCTTTCTCTCTCTCTCTCTCCGTTACACTGGCACAGGACCCATATAATGTCCCCTTGTTCGTATCCTCCTCATTCCAGACTCCCCTGCCGTCCCCCACTGTGAACCCATCCCTAGTGAACCATACCTCCGTGTGGAGGTTGCACGTAAGGGACGGGATAGCAACTATACGTATTCGGCCGGAGCACGCATCAAAGTGACGTGCTTGCACGGGTATGGCCTCAATATCGGTAACAGGACTGCGAAGTGTGCCAGAAGGGGCAAGTGGAAGCCTATGAAACCCGAGTGCGTGACCCGTAAGTATAAGTCTGTCATCCGAGTGCGTGACTCGTAAGTATAAGTCTGTTACTCGAGTGCGTGACCCGTAAGTATAAGTCTGTCATCCGAGTGCGTGACTCGTAAGTATAAGTCTGTTACTCGAGTGCGTGACTCGTAAGTATAAGTCTGTCATCCGAATGTGTGACCCGAAAGTATGAATCTATCATCCGATTGTGTGACCCGTAACAATGAATCTATCATCTAAGTGTGTGACCCGAAAGTATGAACCTATCATCCGAGTGTGTGACCCGTAACAATGAATCTATCATCTAAGTGTGTGACCCATAAATCTATCACCCTAAAGTGACTTTGATAGTACGTACTAGCAGCAGTTTCGGACCTTCCTCGTCTGCAGCCTCCCGCGGAGGGCCAGAAATGTGAAATTCATGTCCAAGGAAAGAGAATGCTTTGTCTAGGAACAAATCTAGATCATGTGTCATTACCGTGAACTGGAGTGATTCCTTTTTTTTTCACTTTGCTGCTGATGAATGAGCTTCAGAAACAAATAAAACTTGGGTGGTGTGAAGCGTGGCACATAAACAAATTCCCAAACTAAATTTTCTGCTTTTCATTTACTGAGTTTGAGTATTGAGTTCACTGATATTCTACAGTAATGCTCCGTCGGAGAACGGCGTAACAGCATTGTTCAATGGTAAAACCACTAAATCATGCCATTCTCTGCTTCATATGGGGGATACTACCGACAGAAGCTTCCCGTTTAGCAAAAACATATTTCCCCGAGAATATATCACCCTTGCAGCCATAAATTTCTATCCCGCTACGAAAATAAGTGAAACAGTGGCAACAGGATGTGTGGGTTAGTCATCTTGCGTCTGTCAACTTCCTCAATGTATCTACACCCAAAGGACGGACAAGACCAGCTCTTGATAGTGTATACTTTCGTGTAACTTTTTCCTCTAAATATACCACCCCAACACGCAAGGAAAATGGATGAATTATTGGCAACCGTGTATGGGGGGTTAGTCACTGCTCATCTGGCAACTTCTTCATCGTGTATGCAGACAAGAGAGCCTTTCCATAGTAAAAGATTAACCTTCAGGGTTGAAATCAGTGAACAAACGTCGGAATCTAGCACCAAGAAGTACTTATATTCCGAGTAAGAACCTAATTGCTATACGAATTAAGATGGCGAGAATCTTCGATATTGCTAAGCTCCCCTATTCACCCCCAGACTTCCCCTCAACCTGTCTCCCCCTATGCCTTCACCAACACCTGATGGAACAGGAGCATTATTAAAGGGTGGGAATCGAGTGCTATGGCCTGGCTAGCTGGGAGTTTCCCACCACCTTCGGAAGCATTTCAGTGGTCATCGTTGATTTCAATATCTTTCTATAAACTATAAAAATTTCCTATAATTCTTTCTCTCAGTGAGGAAGAAATTTCGTGACTCATTCATCAGGTCATTAACTGCTTTTTAGCTTGTTTAGAAAGAAACTCTTCATTCTACTGCATTCATTGAATTTTAGGTCACTCACTGCATTCATTTTCTTTCCCCCCCTTTACCTGCCTGCCTGTCTACACCCCTGGTGACGTCTCTACGTAACGCGTCGCGCAGTGCCCTGCTCCGTGCCCGAGGCTTCGCACGGACAGTTCGAGTTCAGCGGCGTGGCGCTCCAAGAGAAGGCGGTCATCAGTCACGGCGAGGTGGTCAAGTTCTCCTGCCAGACTGGCTTCAACATCCTAGGCTCTGACACCATGAGGTGTTGGTACGGGGCCTGGGCTGTCACCGGCAAGAACCCCGAGTGTATACCGAGTAAGTAACCACGAGAACTACCCTCCTCCTCCTTCAGTCATTAGACCAAGAGAACTCCCTCCCTCCTCCTCCAGTCATTAGACCAAGAGAACTCCCTCCTCCTCCAGTTATTAGGGTGAGAGAACTCCCTCCTCCTCCTCCAGTCATTAGACCAAGAGAACTCCCTCCCTCCTCCTCCTCCAGTCATTAGGCCAAGAGAATTCACTCCTCCTCCAGTCATTAAGCCAAGAGAACTCCTTCCCTCCTCCTCCAGTCATTAGGCCAAGAGAACTCACTCCTCCTCCAGTCATTAGGCTAAGAGAACTCCCTCCTCCTCCTCCTCCAGTCATTAGGCCAAGAGAACTCACTCCTCCTCCAGTCATTAGGCTAAGAGAACTCCCTCCTCCTCCTCCAGTCATTAGGTTCTATGGTATATCACTGTGTAGCGATTCGTCAGCTGTGGCGATGGCTCCTGACTTCGATGTCTTCTGACGTCTTGCGATGTCCTTCCCTCACCCCACCAGACAACTGCATGCTACCGGAGCTGAGCCACGGGAAGTACACCGCCGGGTATAAGAAAGGGCTGATCATTATCCACGGCGCCTCCGTCGAGTACACGTGCGACGACGGGTGGGTCGTGAGTGTGCCGGACGTGACGTGTTACCTGGGGATGCTCAGCCCAGCGCCCCCAGCGTGCGTGACCCCAGCTCAGACCCGCGAGGTCGTCATTAACAGTGAGGCGGTGGCGACTGTGAAGCGAGGCGGCGCGGAGATCAACCACTCCAACGGTAAGATGGATTGTATTAGTGTATGCTGAAGGAAAACGGGAGTACGTTCCCCTCCTGTGTAGTACCATTTCTCTCGTCCAATCATCAGTCACGAATCATAACTGAATTTCCTCTGAATGTTTTTCACATCTGCATCTTTACCATCGACCTAAATATGAGTAACTAATCCATCACTAATAATCACCTACATGTGGTTACCCTAAACTAAGAATAAGCATAGAAAACTAGGAGTCACTTAACAGGGGTAACTAGTATATATTACTGATGGGTCAGTGATGATTTCATCATGAACTACAGATATGCCTTTGCATTCCTGGTCTTCGAACACTCAGGTCTTGAAGATTAATTCACGACATATTCAACAAGCAAGAGTTAAATTCCTTTCATTTGTGCTCTGTTCAGTACATTATGTACAACAGCAAAGGGAGTGCATGTGGTCAAATGAGGCCATTGTTCGTTTCTTCCTGACGCTGCGTTGCTAAAGCTAGAGAATCAACTATCAAAACCATTCTTGAGTTACCAAATTTATAAAAATCAAATGGAAAGCTAATAATCAAGGCAGTGGAAATCATCATTACATATGATTGCTTAAATCCCACTCAGTCCAAACCACCAAAAGTGCTTTGGAGACACGACACAATATCTGAAGCCAGGGAGCGTGTCGGGTTAGGTTCAGACATCGCCAGCGTCAGGCTTAAGGACACAACTGAGGCCCCAGCCACTCTATCTAGCCGTCCTACTGGCTACTAACGCCTGAGGATCCTCCTGCTCCTCCTTCTCCTCCTCCTCAGCTTTGCATTAACGTCGGAGTTTTCTGTACTTACACAGCAATTTGACCTTCAGTCCGTCATGCTCAGGGGATTCATAAGATGATATATATATATATGCGATGTTAGAGCAGTAGTGAACACTTTGATGACATTGGCAGTATGGTATTGGCTTTTCAAATAGTTGATACGTAACAGAACGCAGGTTGTAGAAAGGCAAGGGCCTATTCAGGGTATAGATAAGGCGCATCTAAAGGTAACAAGATCAGTGAATTAATCAGCCCTAATTTGAATTTTGTGATGGGACAATGTAGTCAAACAGAAGGGCCTGGGGATTCTTCCTACAGGTGGGAGAGGAGCAGAGCTGACGAAACAGTACAGCCTGACCTGACGGAGGGTATGCCTGATGAGACCTGACCGAGGGTGTGACCATACGAACACTACTCATTCCTGCAGTGTACACACTCTCTCTCTCTCTCTCCCTGTCTCTCTCTCTCTCTCTCTCTCTCTCTCTCTCTCTCTCTCTCTCTCTCTCTCTCTCTCTCTCTCTCACTCCTCCTTCCTCCTTCCGCAGAAGCGGTGAACGAGGATGGCTTAACTACGGGAGGAGACATCGACGACGTGGCCTTAACCTCCTCCTCCTCCACGGCCCAACGGAGTATGTGCCCTTTCCCCGAGTACGTTCCCGGCTCTCGGGGCTTCATAGACGGCCACCCGCTGGATGACAAGGACGAGATGTAGGTATTGAGGTGGTAGAAGAGCTTGGCTTCGTGTGGTAGTGGTGGTGGGTGACTGGTTGATACGGTGGTACTGGATAAGTGTGGCAAACTGTGGTGGTGGTGGTGGCGGCGACGAGGTGTTAGTGGCTGGTGAATGGTTATGTGATGGTTGTAGGTGTGTGTGTGTGTGTGGCTAATGATGTGGTAGCGTATGACACAGATATAAGGTCGTTATATGTACTCAAAAACCCAACCTAGTGCAACATATCTTTCTCCTCCCTCAAATACATGTGTGACTATACTTTCCCTTTCGCTGAATTCAGCGCCGCTTTGCAAATCATGTCGCTGTTACACACACACATCCAGAGTGACAGCTTGAAGCTTTCTCGCTTAAATCCACGCTAGAATACCTCACTTACAAACATTTAAGTTATTGATAAGCGTTCAACCCAAGGTTTTGACTGGAGACTGCAAGCGGTAAAAATCTTTGCCCGGCCTCGACCAGGTTCCCCGATGGCACCACACTCACCTTCAACTGCAAAACTAACAACATAGGCGTAAAGACGACGTGGGATATGACCTGTGTGGACGGGGCGTGGCAAGGGCGTCACATACCTTCTACGTGCAGCGCAGAAGGCGCAGACGAGGAGCAGAACTTCGGCAACAAATCCTGTACGTGGAGGAAGTCGGAGCCGAACGTTGTGACCTTCTACGATGATAAGGAACTGACGGAGGAGGTGATGGAGTTCACGCCAGGGGCGCAGCTGGTGAGTAGAGGGAGCGTGGGGATGGGCACTGACGGGGAGCAGGATGGGTCGTCATGGGACCATAATGGAGGGTAAGATTTCTGTTTACTTACGGGCAGTGATGAGGGAACTGTGAAGCAGTGATGGGGTGAGATCTGTTTCCTGTGGGGCAGTGAATGTGGGGATGTTTGCCAGTGACCAGGTTAGTGATGGGCAGTGATGGGAAAGATCCGGTTAGTAATGAAGATCAACTTAGTGATAGACTCAGTGATGAGAAGACCAAATTAGTGATGATGGGCAGCGAAGAAGGCTAAGTCATTGATGGGCAGTGAGGGGGAAGACCTGGCTCGTGAAGGGGCAGTGGTGTAGAAGACCCAGATAGTGATGGGCAAAGAAAGGAAGGAATTGATGGGGGAAAATATAATTTATCAGAGACAATCATGAGAAAGATCTAAGCAACAACACCCTCGTAATATTCCTCCAAAGTAACATTACTTCGCCTAGTAATACCCCTCCTTCGTGACACCCCCTCGAAAATAACACTAGTAGTATTCCCAAGGCCAACACTCCCCCAGCAATACTCCTCTGAAGTAACATCTTTCCCCCCCAGCAATATTCCTATCAAGTAACACTCTCTCCCCAGCAATATTCCTCCCAAGTAAACATTGGTCTGCTGGCGAAGCCACTCCACGAGTAATACTCCCACCCATTTCGATTCTTCCCAAGGGATACTTCTCCACTCTAACTAATCCTTCCATTGCGATACTACTCCCCCATAAACACGACTCCCTAGTAACACCCCCTCCCCAATAACCTTTCTCCCCCGGCAATACTACTATTACTCCCTCGTAACACTTCTCCCCCGTCAATATCACTCCCCCAGATCAACACCCCCTCCACTCCCGCTAATCCTTTCTCTCGCTGACGCGCCCCCGTCTTCCCGCCTCCTCCTCAGGTCTCCCGGTGTGTGGACATAGGAAAGTTCGCCCTGATAGGAGACACGCAGAGACGATGCATCGACGGAGTATGGACAGGAGACAAGCCCGCCTGTGTCGGCCTTAACCAGGAGAACGACTACTCTGGTAGGTATGAGATAGAGAGAGAGAGAGAGAGAGAGAGAGAGAGAGAGAGAGAGAGAGAGAGAGAGAGAGAGAGAGAGCGTCCTTGTGTGTCTGTGTGTATGTGTGTGTGTGTGTGCGCGCGCGCGTGCCTCTATGGGTATGAGTGTGTGTGTGTGTCTGTGTGTGTGCCTCTGCGTGTGTGTGTGTGGGTGTGTGTGTGTGCCTCTGCGTGTGTGGTGTGTGTGTGTGTGTGCGTGTGTGGTGTGTGTGTGTGTGTGTGTGTGTGTGTGTGTGTGTGTGTGTGTGTGTGCGCGCGCGCGCGCATGATCAAGACACCGCCCTATATAACAACAATGGTAATCAGAACATTGTTCATGTACACACTACACCCACGACCTGATCTCTTCCATGTACCATCAGACTACTGGATCGTACCCACGATCCCATCTCTTCAACATAATCCGATTCTTCAGTCGTCACCATACATACATCCAGGACCCTATCTGCCATTCTTCATGTCGACTGGAAGAAGTTATGATATAAACGCCTTATCCTTACACCACATTTTTTAATTCAGAGGTCATATGATTTTAAAAAGTCCCACACTCCATTTTCATATCCACATTTTGAACTACCTTTAGTTCCATCTCCCAGTTTCCCTGATGAAGCTAATTCGAGCCAGTTTTACGACATAGGTACATAAGCTTTTTCGTGATATCCAGTTAAAGTCAAGTTTATTACGCAAACATGTCAACGTAATTTACGGTATTCAGTTTAAACCAGTTTCATTCCGTAAACAAGTTTACGCTACCGGCTTGAAAGCAACACAATTATGTAAATGAGTTTACTTTTCAACATAAAGTAACTTATGTAAACAAGTTTATACTAACCGGCTGAAAGCAACATAATTATGTAAATGAGTCTAATTTACAAAATAAAGTAACTTACGTAAACAAGTCTATATTACCGGCTTGAAAGCAACACTATTATGCAAATGAGTCTAATTTTACAACGTAGAAGTTTAAACCACTACTGGTGCGTAAATATCACACTTTCCTTCGCCATGTTCAACAGAAAGAATGCTCTCACCATGAACACATAACTCAGTTCACCTCCACGACGACAACCACATACATCAGAAAAAACACAAAACAAAAACATATCATTATGCAAATATCTTTGCAACATCGTATTCCTTTTTCCTCCTCCACCACCACTACCTCCTGCTCCTCCTCCTGCTCCTCCTCCTGCCGCCGTAGTGGACAAGGCGCCAACGATCCTCTTCAGGAACGAGAGAGGCCCTATGGCTCAGAGCAACGATGGTAAACTGGTCGTCTACCCAGGTACCGTCCTACACCTGGAATGTCTCTTCGAAAGACGTCATGGCACACCCAAGTGGAACGTCTCTCTTTCCAGCACGTGAGTAAATGAACATTCCTCCTTCTTTTTTTATCATGATTAACGACACTTCAGAGGGTGATCGGTTCGTCAATAGGTCCCTCTTGAGGTAATTAGTCACAGGGGTGATTACCAGGTCAAGCTGTTGATTGTATTTTAGTAATAGATCATTTTTTTTTTACTTAAAGGATCATCTTTATCTTTTTTATGAGAGCATGATGGTAGGACTTGAGGAATGGCTGTCTGGTATCCAAACCGGAGAAAGACGTGTCGTAAATCAATACGTAAAACAAAAGAGAAGTGGAATTAATGATATGCAAAATTATTGATGCTGGTTAGTCTTGATACACAAAAAAGTTGTGCTTGCATTTCAACGATGGTTCAGAAGAAAATACGTTTATATTTATATATATATATATATAAAAATTACATATATTTTAGGGTTTAGCATTTGTATATCTAATTCTTCAAGACTTCTCATCCTCTGGTAAAACTTGCACCACAAAGTTGATGTTGAATCAGTTTACTGTCTTTTACAGCCATGATATGCTAACAAATTCCCCTTTCCTCTCATCACACATTCCAGTCTTAAGTCATTTTGCAGCATCCTATGTCCGGCATCAATCCTTGCTCCTCCACTGCAAACTTCATTTCCAATCCCTTTTCTCCTCCACCGTCTGGTTCCATTCCAATCTCTTGTACAGGTAATCATTCCAATCCTCTTGTACAGGTGTTCATTCCAATCCTCTTTGTACCATAGGCTTCCATTCCATTCTTCTTATACACTGTAGAGTTCCATTCCAGTCCTCTCATACATCCTGGAGTTCCGTCCCAATACCCTTCAACATCCACTACAATCCTCCTCGTCACTGTAAAGTTCCATTCCAATCCTCTTTTAAGACACCAGCATCATTCTCTAGCAGTGCCAATAGCATCCTCCTGCAATGCCAACAGCATCAGTCTCTTCCACTGCTAATAACAACCTTTTACAGTGACAATAGCATTATCATCCTGCAGTGCCGACAGCCTCGTCATGCAGTGCCCCAGTGACATTCTCTTGCAATCCCTAGTAACTGTGATATCTCACCTCGCCTACAGAATATACTGTAGCTTTGACGTCACCTATTTTCACACACTTGAACGATGTGATTTTCATCTCAAGTCCCAAGCTGTAATTACGTGAGACCTTCCTTTCTCCCTACAGACAACTGCTTGGCAAGAAACGCAGAAGAAAATCCGGCAAGAAGGCCAAGGGAGGAGGAAAGCTGAAGGCCATGGGCAGTATGGTGTACGTATGGCTAACACAGGGAGTCACACAAGGAGGGTGTATGCGTGGGTTCCATTTGGTTTTGGGGGGGCTTCCACTGTCACCATGCACTTCCGCAGTTGCCTTCGATGTTACAACCATTTCCAAAGCTAATTCATTTATAAGATTCGTTAGGTCAGGCGCTGAGAGAATGTTCTCTTTTATATTTTACCAGTTTCAAAGAAGGTGTTTGTAAATGTCTAGCGTTTCTTTGAGAATCATTATCTTACATTCAGATGCGATGAAGCAAAGGCGTAGCTTTCTTCAAATGCACGAGAAAACCATGGGAAATTGTGTAATTGTGTGTGTGTGTGTGTGTGTGTGTGTGTGTGTGTGTGTGTGTGTGATATATATATATATATATTCTTTCCCTTTCTTCTTCTATTTCCATTTCACTAACCTCTCTATATCAAAATTAAGGCCTGGCTTTGATGTGGACTTTTGTCCATGACTGGAGCCTCCAACCTAAAAAAAAAAAAAAAAGGAAAAAAAAAAACCCCACTGGCAGCTGTAAGAAAAACGAAACACGAACCCTCGCGTTCCGTTTTCCATGCGGCGACCAGCACTTCCATGGATCACGAGTTCTTTTTTTGGATGTGTGCATGCATGCAGGCATGTATGTATGTATGTATGTATACACAGGAACACTGCCTAAAAGCAGATATAGAAAAGATACTCCCCCTTACTTACACACCCACACACACACACACACACCCACACACACACACCCACACACACCCACACACACACCCACACACACACACCCACACACACACACCCAAACACCCACACACACCCACACACACACACCCACACCCCTACACACACGTAGTAGTGACCAGCGGTGTACCCCCAACACAGACCATACCCCAACGGCTGGGCCATAGCGCCAGGGAGGAACATGCAGCTCGAGTACCGACTCTCTATCTTCAAGGCTCAGGAGAAGGACTCGGGGGCGTACGCCTGCGAGACGCCCATGGGTCACAAACACATCGTCATGGTCGAAATCAAAGGTAAGGGACACTGTGGAGATCGACCATGGCTCATTTTTTCTTCCCTTGACCGTCGAGGTGTGATGAAGATAATGATATACTGAGACACACAAGGGGATCCTGTGTAGAGTGCAAGTCAAATTTACATATCAGATAACAGAAGTTGAATATTTTAGTTCATAATAAACTGAATTACTTTTGCTGATTGCATTTACTCAAGGCAAATCGAAGCTGTTTTTTCATTCACATGTAGACTGGCTATACATTCACTATCATCACCTATTCACCTTTAAATACACAAGTGCCCTCACTATTCTTCACACTTTGTGTCTCCTCCTTATCTTTAATGATATATATCACCTTTCCTCTCTCTCTTTATCTCCCTCTCTCTCTAGTTCCATTCCATAGTCCCAGGCACCTTTGTCTTTTCCTTCAGCCTCACCCACACGTGAGCTGGCTGTTGGCTTTCAGCCACTCAAACAGCCGTGTAATCTCTTCATCTCAACAAACAACACTTGACAACACGTAACTCACCAGACTCGTTCCTCGTAACTCACCAGACTCGTTCCTCGTAACTCAACCAGACTCGTTCCTCGTAACTCACCAGACTCGTTCCTCGTAACTCAACCAGACTCGTTCCTCGTAACTCAACCAGACTCGTTCCTCGTAACTCACCAGACTCGTTCCTCGTAACTCACCAGACTCGTTCCTCGTAACTCACCAGACTCGTTCCTCGTAACTCACCAGACTCGTTCCTCGTAACTCCTCTACTACTTTCCTGTCTTGAGTGACCCACACTAGCTTCTGCCTCTGAGCAACATCGCGTCGCAAAGTACTTGAAATCACGTCCTCAAACTCTCTCCCTCTCCGTCTCTCTCTCTCCCCCACCTCGACCTGCAGCTGTGCACTGCCCAGACATCGCTACCATGAACAAGTCAGACGAACTGACGTCCCTCCGCTACGATCCCGTGGATGACACAAGGATGAGCACTGTAGTGAGGTTCTCCTGTGTGCCTGGGTCATCACTCGTCGGGGCACAACAGACGAAGTGTCTCCCTTCAGGCAACTGGTCCTCGCGCATACCCCGCTGTGAGAGTAAGTTCGAAGGTCGGTAGGGGTGAGGGTGTGTATATATCTAGAGATAAGAAGGCGGGAGGGTGTGTCAGACGCTTAGTATAAGGCGAGGGATGTAATGTACCGATAGATATTTCGGTCATTCTCCTTTACTTTGGGCTGTGTGTGTGTGTATGTGTGTTTACTTTGGGCTGTGTGTGTGTGTGTGTGTGTGTGTGTGTGTGTGTGTGTGTGTGTGTGTGTGTGTGTGCGCATGTGCAAGGTGTCTTACAGTAAGCATAGAATATTGTTAAGAGTAAGTCAAAAGATCTATTTTCTTAAGTGTGAGAGTAAAGTCTTAAGGGAGTGTGAGCTGTTGTCTAAGTCTGATGACTGTATGTATCAAGTGTATGAGTAGTACGACTTTAGAGGCGAATTAACCTTTTCAAGTCTAGGGCAACCACATCATGCATGAATATCAAGTCTTAAAGGTGCGTGGCAGTAAATTGGGGGGTAAGTCTGAGAAATTCCTTTTTAAGCCTGGCTGGCGTGGTGTATTGAAGTGTGTTGGTATGGCCTTAGTGTGAGCCTGATGAACACCCTTAGATCTAGTATGTACCAGTATTTTGAGCATGTCCACTGACCAAGTGTGAGATTATTACAGACGCTGCCACACGTAATGATAATTTGTAAGCTACACCAGGAAGGGGAAAGCAAGTTATGTATAGTCGATATGCCAAATGCTGAGGATTTAGTTAGATACCTAACGATTGTGTTTCAGGTCATGTGATGATTGGTACTGGAGAAATGATTTACACCAATCAGAAGATGGTGTGTAGTGCTTAGAGGATTTACATTAATGACGTGTACGGATTTACGTCATGTGATAACTAGTCAATGAGGTACAGTTATTAAATGATTGATAATTAGAAGCTAACGTATAGTGATTAGGTGACTAACGTCAGTAATCAGTAGTTGACGTGAGATGGTTAAATGATGATCACTCATGATTATCAACTGACGTGGAGTGACTGAGTGTCTCGTAGCAATATTTACCGAAGATCCTTCCAAAGAAAAAAAAAATAAAAAGATCTGAATATCAATCGGTCACGAGTGAGATCCCTGGACACAATTATAATCTGAGGCGAAATATATAGCATTATATTCCTCATAAAGGCTTCTGTCTCATGCATGAGTAATACAGCTGTGTATACTTTTTTTTCTCTTTGTCTATCCTCCTCCCCTGTTGTATACCTGGGGGTGTCGAGTGCTTGACTGAGGGGGGAAAATCCCTGAGCATGTGGCGGGACGATCAGGGAAGGTGTGTGTGTGTGTGTGTGTGTGGATCGAAGGTAGATACAACCACAATGGCCCAGTGTGAGGAGTGAGGTTCTATTGATGTACCCTAGCCACGCCATGGCTGATGACTGTGTCCTTCATGACCTAAAATAACAGACGAATGAAGAAGAGAATTATATATATATATATATATATATATATATATATATATATATATATATATATATATATATATATATATATATATGATGTTAGGTTTGTTACGACTTGGTGGTGAACAAATATAATTCATAAGATTTGTCAGAATGGCTCGTGTTGTATGCCCTGCACATACGATAAATTTTGCATGCAATACCGGTATTATTCATTTTTTTCACAATATTTGCTCGTTACTCATTGCATTTTTCTATTTTTTTTTTTCCTGTCCATCACTGAAACTGAATGCAGTAGAGAACTTCATATCCGACTAACGAAGTTTTGAATAATCTTTTTTTTTCTCTTTTTTTCATTCCTGTTAAAGTAATTTTTCTGGTCGTTAATATCAGTGAAGTTAATAACCAGGTAATTACCTGGTTAGACCTCCATGTATGGGGGAACTGATACTGGGTCAGATAAGGTTGACGGACTAAGATGATGGGTTAGATAAAAAGATCTGAGCTTATCTTACTGATAACAAGAATGTAATCACAGGGTTTTAGATATTACCTTTTTATGATTATATTTACAGGAAGTCTGTGTAGCTCCTCAAATTACATTTCTTGAGTAGAAAATGAGATTGGGGAACTTGCATTTGGCTGGATGAGGAAGTAAGTTGGCTGCGAATGGTAGTGTCTTTTAGAGATAGTAATCTAAGGTCATCTCAGGTCAAAGTTCGTGACCTCGGGTCAAAGGACACTTTGTGCCACCAACGGTATAACTCTCGCAGTTGAATTTCTGAATACCTTCGGCAACGGGGATATTATCTTGTCTTTAGCTCAGTCTCCCCCTTCCCCCCCCTTTTTTTTTGACACTCTCCCCTCTCTACCTCTCTTTCCTTTTCCTTGCGTCTACTGCAGAGGACAAGTGTACCCCTCCGGCGCCGCCTCTGAACGGCATGATGACTGGGGAGGGACCCTTTCATGCGGGAGACGTGGTCGAAGTCAAGTGTAGCCCGAACTATATGATGGAGGGGCAGCCCTTCGTCGTTTGTCAGGAGGACGGGCAGTGGTCTGACGAGGTCCCCAAGTGTGAGTATCATCTCCTCCTCCTCGGCCTTGACCACCTCTCACTCTCCCTCTCTTCTGGTGGTCGAGGTGACCTTGGGTAACACAAGGGGGTCAATGGTAGATTTAGAAATGGGCAGGACGAGTACTAGACGACATTAGAGATGGGTGGGTCTGGATGGATGTGGGGGTAGTGGCGGCGCGTGAGGGGTGGTGGGTCAGGAAACCAGAAGGAGGAAGATGGATTTCCTGAAGGAGTGGTTGATAAAGAGGACAGATGGAATGGGGTGGTTGTAAGGACAAGTAGAGGGAATGGATGCGGAGAGAATGAATACCACATGATAAAACTGCTTGTAGATTCCTACAAAGGGTGACCTTAAATGTAAGCTCTTGCTTTAAGGAAGCAGATGATCACCTTCCAGGAGGGAATTCCAGCATGGAACTGGAAGAAAAGGGAGCATTATCAACGACGCTGGTGGCCGACTTACCACGAGCTGTCGTGCACTCTAGATAGAAACTCACTCACAAAATCTACCCAGTGTTTAGACATCAGTCCTGTTCTGCAGGTACTGGAGCTTCGTCACCCCCTCGCTCACAATCTATCTTTTTCGCCTCTTCCTCAGGTCTCCTGGCTTGCACGTACCCCGGCACCATCATCTCCGGCACCATGACCTCCATCAAGTTCTACTACCCCATCAACGACACCATCACCTACACGTGTAGCTCGGGCTTCGTACTCCACGGGGCTCGATCCATCGTCTGTCGGGAGGGAGGTAGGTGGTCAGCACCGGTGCCAACCTGCTTGCCACGACCTTGAACGGCTGACGTCAATCTGTTGCAAGCTTCTGTTGCCCTTCCTGTTCTTCACCACCTCCGCAGATCTTCGACGCACACGGCTGGGAGCAGGTTCTCTCGCCAAGTCAGTAGGGTTACTGGCTCCATGACCTCTCTCTCTCTCTATATATATATATACTTCTGTCATGGGGTAAAGTCATGCAATGGCTCTGCGGACGGAGGTGTGGTGATCAGCCGTCGACGCTGCTCTGCTTCGTCCCTGCCACCTCCAAGCTTTAGGAATGACAGAGAGCGACAAAGGGACTGAAGCTCTAGTGTGGTGGGGAGAAAGGGGACAAGTAAAGCGCCTTCAGGGGTTACACCCCTGAAGCCACACCTTCGTCATCCAAGAACAGTAGTGATGGGACAGAGGCTTAGGGCAGTCGAACATCCTACAGTGTAACGTCACTGAAGAATTACATAGACTGAAATGAAGACGACTCGTCTCAAAGCTCATCTGGAATCATCATGACTTCGATGAATCATTGCAACGATCCGGCACGAATTGCCT
Source organism: Panulirus ornatus (assembly GCF_036320965.1). NCBI lineage: Eukaryota > Metazoa > Arthropoda > Malacostraca > Decapoda > Palinuridae > Panulirus > Panulirus ornatus. The sequence continues at coordinate 5,028,425 of NC_092246.1, forward strand.
TAAATCATCTTTGTAACACTGAAGTATTATGTGGTGCAAGTCTCGCTTGGAGATCTCAACTTAGCTAGATAGATTACGATAAGATAAACGAAATACTGGATGTCTTGTTTTGTTGACTCAATCTCTTGATATCTTAGTGACAATGAGAAAGGAAATATATATATAAATACATATATATAAGCCTGACATTCAACATATCACACCTCAGCATATCAAAGCAACAGTTCAAAGCAGAAAGATAATAGACAATAGACAGGCATATATTTTATGGCGTTGAAAAAAAAAGTGAAACATTATATTCTCAGAAACATTTCGACTCTGATGGCTGTGCAGTGCGTCCCGGAGTTGGCAAACTCAATTGAGTTTCAGTTCGGACAATATATATAGCATCCTCTTCTCCCTTAATGGGTGTTTGCTGAAGTGATTTTCAATGATAATAATAATAGTAATAATAATCATCATCATCCCCTCCCTCTCAGTATCTGCATGACCACGGACCAGGCACGGACGGGGACACGATTTTCAGCCATATCTTCGCGGGAAAAGCACTTGGGGAGTCAACAGGATGACCCACTGGAGGCTCTTAATTCCATGAGCTTCAACTAATGTCTCGTGCTGTCCTCGTGGGGGCCCCCGAAGTGATCGTCTGTACTCCCGCCTCCTCTGTATTCCCCCTGAAACGTACGGGGGGGCTGAGTGAAGATCCACTTGTTAATGTTCAAGGTCGCTCTCGAGTCAAATACGTTGAGGGTTCTCTGGTCTAATGTAGATTTCACGTCTTTCCTCACTTGATGCAGTAGGACGTTATATCAACAGGTGTTAACGACACGACAGAGAGAGGGAGAGGGAGAGGGAGGGATGGGGATATAACAAACAGGAGGAGCTGAGGTACCATACCTTACGTACATATCTTAGGCAATAACGACACAAAAACAAACTACGACTCTTAGACAACTCTACAAGACACTTCAAAGGTGATATATAATATTAACGAATCCTTAAAGTAATATATTATGGCCTTAGCCGCTAGCACTGTATATATACGTATGAGATATTTGCCCCAAAGTATATCGACTGCACAAGAGAGTGGCGGGAATTGTAGAAGGTATCTGACCAATTCTAGATTGTGATAAATACATTTCACTGGTTAGTTATCAGTTTCTTCTAAACGTGACCAAGAGACCTGACCTGGGTATCACTTTTCGCACCACATACATCCACACTCACCTCTCTCTCATCAGTCTTGACTTAAATCCTCCATATCCTTAAGGAGAGTCTTCAGGATACATGAAGGATGTCTGTCTCACTCAAGAAATACATATCCACTCACATGGCATCTGATTAAAGTGTACATTCATATAATTGTTGAACTTTAGAACAGGATAAAAATTTTGCAAGATTATAATCTTTCATCTGTTCTTAATTGGTTCGTATCTCCATGGCCTTGCTAATCTTAGAATATCTCTGCCCAGATGAGACAAGATTTTTCAAGAGATCTATTATAGCAAGACTACAGAACCGTCACTGCCAATCATGTTATTGTCGAAAACAACAAATATCCCAAACACGTCATCGCTCCTGAGTTATTGTCTTTAACTATTATTCTTCTGCCGAAGAAACACGCTCTCAACAACGAAGGAGGAAGTACAGTACTTTGTAGAAGGCTTTTACATATCAGGAAGAACACACATCTCAAGCACACTCATACGATTATATATATATATATATATATATATATATATATATATATATATATATATATATATATATATATATATATATATATATATATAATCAAACCAGTTATTCTAAGCTTTAAATTCATCTCTTAAATGAACTGTTCAAACCTCAAGCGGGCGAAGAAGTGACACCCAGCTCAGTTTTTCAAAGTTTCTTCTCTGGCACCATCTTGGAACACTACTAATATGCATTTAATCTTAAGACCACATTGGAGGGGGAAAAAAATCTCTCTTGTCAGCTGTTGCTATCGTTAGAGTTACGTTACTTGGCGAACAGTTGATGTTTCTGATGCGAGAGTCTATCACTGTAATGGCGATATCTGTTTTAGGTCAAACTGCCTCTTTTTTTTTCTCTCTCTCTCTCTTCTCTTCCTCCCTTCCACCAACCAAACACACTTGTTGTGTCCATCTTAATCATTGGTTGAAGTGGCTCTTCGTCTCCCTTAACTCGAGGGAGTGGGAGTCTATATTATTTTCTTCCCTTTCTCTTGGGCTCAGGTCTCGTTCACTTCTGGAGTGGGGGGAAGGGGTCTAGCTTTCCCCCCATCTCTCCTCGAATGGAAGAGCCGAGCATCCCTCACACTCGCTCACATCTGGAGTGGGAGTCATTGCTACTCTCACCTTAGAAGTGAGCGTCTTGCTCTCTATAAAGCCTGGACGATGAACCTGAGGTTCTCTCACTCCTGGAATGAGGGAACTTGTACTCTCCTTTAAGGGAGGAACTCATACCCTCCTCTCACTAAAGTGAGGGTGTTTAGCTTCGGCGTACCAATGGCGTATAGCCCTTGAGAATCTTCGCCTCTCTTGCCCTCAGCATATAGGGTCCTGACCTCCCTAGCTCTGGCGTGGCACTTAGATGTATGTGCTTCGATGTGGTGTGGTTCAGTGTTGCTCCTCAGATATTGTCGTGTATATGAACTGCAACTTCTCATTAGCTTTAAGGCTTGCAGAATAATCAATGGGAACTCGGCTAGCGACATTATACGAACAAAAAAGAAAAAAAAAAAACAATCATAAGAAACTTGATAATAGTATTGCGCTGTTCATAACTGATTGCTCAGAGTCATATGTTTAATAACAGTCAGTATCAAAATGTGTTTCCAAATCGTGAAACTGAGCCCTCAAAAAAAAAGTCTGCGTTGGTGAGACCAGGATTTTAATAAATTGGTAAATATCATTTCTGGGAATCATTTTTTTTTTCTCGATAAATCATACTTGATTATGTATGAACGTGAAGCCCCATGATATGGGTCCGCCGACTTCAGTGTACAAAACAAGAGAGGTCCCAAACGAGGAAACCTTGAGGAACTCCATAGCCCTAAGAATGGCCGGCTCAACGGTTCCTTCGGCTGTACCGCGAAGCTTCGGATCACTGCTTCAAAACCAGATGGATATCGAGAGCGCTGGGTGAACCCGTTAAACATAACGTGCCTTAGGTTACATTTGAGTATAAGAAAATAAATCCGAAATGCAAAATATTGTGATGTTCTTTTTTTTTCTTCATTGATATATGTATATGTATGTATGACTATGTCTCTGAACTTTCTTGCTTCGGCAGTGTTTCTCCTGACGATTTGCCTACGTGTTCAGGAACACAAATAACTGAGAGAGGGAGATCCATATATGTATATATGTATATATATATATATACACATATATAAACATACATATATATACACATATAAAGCCTTTTAGAATAAGACTTTATGCATTCATACACGAAGAACCACTGTCTCGCATGGGAGCTTCAGTCTGAGTTCGAACCGCTTCGGTCTGACTTCGAACCTCCTGGCCACCACCAGCTCAGCAGCAGCAGCAGCAGCAGCACGCCGCTATGAACGGCAGTAGTAATACTAAGCAAAGCAGACGTTGCCACACGCAGTCGTGGCTCCCCTCCGCCCACCGTCCTCCCAAAGGGCCTCCCTCATCAGCATGGCACGAGAGCCATTTCCGTTCGGACGCACATGCGTAACGGAAGGTGACACAAGGATTAGCTTAACTACGGGTAAGTGATAAGAATCGATGTATTTCGTGGGCCCGAAGAGGGAGGAGGGGTTGGAGTGGGGTTGTGAGTGCTTGGCAACCCTGCGCCATCTCGGGTGTGACGTCTTCCATGGTGGCTAACCCGGTTCCCGTTTTCTGTAAATAATGTACACTTCTGTGCCGCATGGCGGCTCTCACAATAAACCCACTGCTAAAGAAAACAGGTGTTTTTACTATCCTTCTTTACATATCATTCCAAAACCCATGCACTGCATATATATATATATATATATATATATATATATATATATATATATATATATATATATATATATATATATATATATATATATATATATATATGCAAAGTATATATATAAAGTGTTGAGGGCACTGCTGTTTCGAATCTATTCAAGTGAATTCAAAAAAAAAAAATCTAATTTTGAAGCAAATGAGTGTATAACATAATCCAGTATGACCTGAAAAATATAATGTATAACATTATAGGCATAATATAATCCAATGTGACCAGAATATAATGCAACACTGACATAAAACATGGGTGAGGAACTTTGCACCAAATAAATGCAAAAGTAATAGAGATAAGCTGGCCTCCATTCTCTACAGGGGAACACACTTTAAAAGAGCTAAACTTTGGAAAGAGACCTTGGGTGAACATTACATCCCATTTCTGTATCTAAACCTAAGTGACGCTAGTTGAAATTCTCTTCGAGAGAACATCTGTCATGTGCTGTTGGGTTAGGAGAAAAAGAAACCTATTACCGCTTAAGAAAGCAAAGTGAGTTTCTCCACAGTCCAGACGAACGCCTCGAGATTACGACAGGAACTTAAAGGAGAAAAAACTAAGCTACGAAAAGAGGCAGACACACAGTCCATAAACATTTGACACTGGAGAGAGAGAGAGAGAGAGAGAGAGAGAGAGAGAGAGAGAGAGAGAGAGAGAGAGAGAGAGAGAGAGAGAGGGGAGGGTTAGAGCAGACAAGAGACCCACTTTCGAACCCCGCGAACAGTACAGAGAGGGAGTGTATAACTCCCTCTCCTGACCTCACGAACATACACACACACACACACACACACACACACACACACACACACACATAAAAATAATCTTATATATGCATAACTATATAATACACATCATCACGACGAATTCAGACTATATATATATATATATATATATATATATATATATATATATATATATATACATAATAACCAATGGAAATGATTCTTTATAGCATGTGAAACATGTTGTGTGATCTGATTATATTAATCACTTATACATTATGACAGGAAAAAGTATATCCGATTAGGTAAATGGTATGAATAACCTCCTCTGGAACAAATGATTAATGGATGAATCCGTGTATTTTATTATTCCAGGATTTGCATTAATCTGTGATTAGATTTGCCAAATGAATTTGATTACTGTGTTCCATGTTGATTTCTGGTTAAATTGTGATAACTTCATATAACAACAATATTGACAAATAATGATTTCTATCTACCTATCTATTTATCTATCTACGTATCTATTTGTCCAACTATCTATCTATTTATCGACCTGTCTAAATACATCAATGACAGACTCTAAACTAAACGACTGCATAAACAAAAGAAATCGACTAAGCTGGCCAATCAACTTCAGGTAGATAGATACGAACCCTCATCTGTACTGACCAATCAGATCTGTTCGTCCTAACTGGTACACAGTGGTCCCAATCTACCCTAGCCGTTCATCTTGTAAATCATCCACTTTAACTGGTCTGTGTGAGACGGTTTCCAGTCCCCCAGTTCTTCTTCAAACCCCAATCCCTGATTAGCATCTCATCGAATCACAGTCCAGCAGTTTCACGTCCGCTTCATATCCAATCAACGTACAAAAGTCTTATCCAATCAGCGTACAACACCCCCCCCCCCACCCGACAGATCTTCCCACCAGAATATGTAATGAATTCGACACTCAGCATCCCATCTCCCCCCCCCCCTCCCCATCCCCACTCCCCCTAATCCCCACCAATACCTCAGCCAATCAACATGGAGACTACCAAATTACCTTACTCCTGAGTTAGCCAATCAACAGAGAGGAGGAGCTTAACGCGCTGGGGGGGTGATTACGGGGTGGTATAGCTCGAGTGGCCAATTAAGTGTATGGTAATTAAAATCTCACTTCACGAACGACGGATTCTGTGAGGCAGTCTCGGGGGGGAGGCGGCCTGGTCCAGACTCCTTCGTTCTGAGGTTTAAGTACTGGGATGATGAGGGAGTTCGTGCTTGCTCTAATGGGCGTGGATTGGGGAGGGCCCGGGCCCGGGCGCGCCCCCCGGTGAGGAGCTTGTAGCGCGATGGGGGGGTGATTAAAAATGGGGAGAGAAACGGGAGGGGGAGAGGGGGGAGGGAGGGGGGAGGGGGGAAGATGGGGTAAATGAGGAGGAGGAGGAGGAGAGGGAAGAAGAGGAAGATGTTCATAGTGGTGTGAGGAAGACTGTGGAAGGTATGGAGGTAAACTGAGGAGGAGGGAGGGAGGGAGAGAGAGAGAGAGAGAGAGAGAGAGAGAGAGAGAGAGAGAGAGAGAGAGAGAGAGAGAGAGCCATGAAGAAAGCAAATATGAAAGAAGAAAAAAAAAGGGAGGTAATTAGGGGAGCGATCGGGCTAGCAAAAGAGAGAGAGAGAGAGAGAGAGAGAGAGAGAGAGAGAGAGAGAGAGAGAGAGAGAGAGAAGAAAGGAGGGTTAATCTATATCATCCAAATGACTTGGTGGATTTTTAATCCTCCAGTTTTTGCTCCCTTGAAGCCGACGATTAGAAGAGGCCTCGGTGATCATCCACGCTCGCTTCTAATTAGCACCCGCTAATGACCCTAATTACCCAGGCAGATGAAAATAATCCACCACACCGAGGGAGGGGGAGGAGGGGGAGGAGGGGGGAGGAGGGGGGTTGGTTGGGGGGAGGAGGGGGGGAAGACATCAAGGGCATTCGAAACGTAAGGAGTCGTAACAGTGCAGGTCAGGGAACGTGATGATGACCCACTACTCACCTGGGAGAGAGAGAGAGAGAGAGAGAGAGAGAGAGAGAGAGAGAGAGAGAGAGAGAGAGAGAGAGAGAGAGAGAGAGAGAGAGAGACAGAGCCGATCCACAGACAACACTGCGCGAACACGCTGTACGACACCTTCGCGTCACGTGAAATATGACAAAATAAAAGACAAACAAACAAACAAATACAGGACAAACACACACACACACACACACACACACACACACACACACACACACAACACGACGGCTGAACACTGAACGATGATAATTCTATTTCTAGCGATTTGCGGGAGCGTGGTGGGGGGGGGGGATAAATTCTATTTCTAACGAGGTTGAGGGAGGGAAGAAAGGAGGGAAATTCTATGTCTAGCGAGAGGGAGGAAGGAAGGGAGGGAGGAAAGGGAAGGGGGAGGGAGGAAAGGGGAAGGGGAGGGAGGGAAATTTTATTTCCGGGGGGGGGAGAAGGGAGAGAAACTATTTCTAGCGAGAGGGAGGGAGGGAGGGAGGGAGAGAGTAAGGGAGGGAGGGAGGGAGGGAGGGAGAGAGGAAGGGAGGGAGGAAGGGAGGGAAGGGAGGAAGAGAGGGAGGGAAGAAACGACATCTCAATGCGCGTGGAGGCTGGACCAGCTGTATCGTCTCCAAGTTTACCACTTAAACAGGATCATGGTGAAGAATCCCCCACACTTATTGCGCGGCGCTTCACCGTCGTGTCTCCCACAGCCTGGCCTTACCCCTGTGGAGTGAGGGAGGGTCTCTCTCTCTCTCTCTCTCTCTCTCTCTCTCTCTCTCTCTCTCTCTCTCTCTCTCTCTCTCCGTTCTCCTCCTACGTTGGTGCCAATATACAGACGCCAGTTCATGGCAGTCAAAAACACACTGCATGGTGACTGCATGGAAGACAAATGGGTTGTATCATGCAGCGGCATGCGAGATGAAGGTTCATACTTCATTGAGACACATAAAGAAATGAGCGTTCGAATCCTGGTTACGGGGCAGTGGGTCCATAGTTAACCCAGCTGTTCATCTACTCCTGGGAGTTGGTCGATAAAATAGGTACCTGGCTCAGACTAGAGTACGTTATATATGTATGAATTATAACAGTAATACGTAAACATTAGAAACCTCGTGTGTTGGATGTGTTGAAGCCACACGTCTCCGAGCTGGTCGGCATCAGCAGCAGGAGGAGGAGCAGCAGGAGGAGGAGCAGCAGGAGGAGGAGCAGCAGGAGGAGGAGGAGCAGTGAGCGGGAGAGAGCGACAAAACGCCTGACGGGGTGAACAATATCAGCGTTAGGGGGGGCGCTGACCCCGGCCGGCCCCTGCCCCACACATCACTTCGCCTCCACCAAATGTATTTTCTTATGAGCAATAATCTCTCTCGCCTTTGACAGATATGAGCGCCCCGGAGAGAGAGAGAGAGAGAGAGAGAGAGAGAGAGAGAGAGAGAGAGAGAGAGAGAGAGAGAGAGACTCTCTGGGATTTACAAGAGTGGAAATTACGCCACAGTTTCGTGATATGTACCTCGAAGAGAGCGCTTACTGTGAGGCTATCCCGGTCGAGTGGCGCGTATAAGGTCTTAAGACGATCCAACATCCTATATAGATGCCACAAACGCCAATAGCTCTTGCCTTGCCCGACCCGACTGGAGTAACAGGGTTGGATCGCATGTGTGCTATGGAATCCGGGTTTACGAACGTCCCTCTATATGGTAGAACTTTTCGCCCAACCACCTCCTCCTCCTCCTCTCTCTTTGGAAACTTCTCCATCCTACTTGGAAGAAGAAGGAGGAGGAGAAGAAGATGATGATGATGGCGAAGATGGAGAAGAAGGCCCCAAGACACGAGAGGGCTTGGCTGGGATAGCAAGCTGGGCGGGGGGGTTCACCTCCTCTTCCTCCTCCTCCCACCACACACACTTGGATGGGATGGTACGGGCGTCGGCGGGATATTGGAAGCGTCTACGTGAAATATATATATATATCTGGGAGTTTACTTGGGGAAGTACACGCCCGTCAAAGAAAGGGAAGGTGTTGGGGAGGACCCCAAGCTGAGCTGGGGATTGAGGACAGGGAGGTGGAGAAGGAGGAGGAGAATATGGGGAAGAGAGAAGAGAGAGAGAGAGAGAGAGAGAGAGAGAGAGAGAGAGAGAGAGAGAGAGAGAGAGAGAGAGAGAGAGAGAGAGAGAGAATCAAACGCCAACGTAAACGCAAGACGTAACCACCAGAGTTAAGGAGACAAAGATGTGGTTATCCTGTACGTGCAAGGACAGCTGGAGAAGCCGAACCTCATCATATTTCCCAAGATGGAAACTGGAACGCTGGAATGAATACAGACATCTGGACATTAAACTGAATTACGCCCGTACTGGAGCCTGGAAGCTTCGGGGGAAGAAAAGTTCAAGTGATAAGGTCTGAATTATGAGATAATGAGACCCAGTTATAGATAAACTAATTAGAAAATAATTTAGTAAATTGACAGATAGATAAGAAATGAATTAATAGATTTCAAATATATATATAAGATGGGTGTGTGTGTGTGTGTGTGTGTGTGTGTGCGTCTAAACGCTCAGCCTCCCCCTCACACACACACAGAGGCAGACACCAGCGGTTCTCCCGTTTATCAACCACTCCAACAAACGCGCACAATTTGTGACTGTCAACCGACCGACCCTCGCTGTATTTACAGGCGCAGCTCTGGAGGAAATGAACCAAACGCGGCGCTCTGCCTCCGCTGAGCCCCGCTTACTCATCCAATCAGCTATCTACACATGGGACATCCCGTGTCCCACTGCTGGAGAAGGTTACTTTCTGGGTGAAGTATATATATATTCCTATGAGTCTACGGGGAAATGAAACACGATAAGTTCCCAAGTGCATTTTCGTGTAATAATCACATCACCAGGGGAGATACATGAAAGAAATATAACAGTCAGTTGATATACAATGAAGAGACGTAGCTACGACCCCATATATATATATATATATATATATATATATATATATATATATATATAGATATGGGAAAAAAATCACCAAAACTTGGATGAATATCTTTGGTTTTATTGGCTTATGTTTTGGTATTCTCTTTATAGTTTCTGATGATGATATATCCTCATCAATATCCTATAAAGAATGGATACTATGCATGTGATATCTGTCTTTAGTGTTTGTATAAAGCATAAAGTCCAATCAAGTCTGAAAATGTTCCCTGAATAAAGTATGTGTATATCATAAAAGCCTAACGTGAAATGAATAATAAAAGTTAAAAATATTGAATAGAAAAAAAATCATCTAAAGTATATCAAAACTCAACGAATATAAATGAACCAAGACAACAGTTCCTAGTCGAAAAATAAAACCCGGGAATTGAAAACTAAACATCCTGACGTCAAAAAAACAAACAAACAAAAAAAAACACACAATTGAAAACATCTTAGACAAATCTACTCTAAATCTGATATAACTTCTCCACGACCACAACTTATCCACAACCCCAATATTACCTGTGTTCATACCTCACTATCCCCAGTGTGAGTGATGTGGTGGAGTTGTTACAGCAGACCACAAGGGGCGCTAGTGTTCAGAGATCGTCCAGATAACACACTTAGTCAGTTCGCTGTCGCCATTGCGTGTTCGCTCTCGCTTAAGGCTGTGTGTGTCGTGAGGTGTCGCTTTCGCTTGCCAATATATATATATATATATATATATATATATATATATATATATATATATATATATATATATATATATATATATATATACATAGAATGATAGACATCGGTAGACAAATGACGACTGCAACGACGCACATAAAATAACTTTCTTGAACAATGATCGGATTGGATTTCTACCCTTATGTTAACTTATACTGAAATCACACGTCAATTTCTTACGTCGTACATATACAAACACACATGTTTCACAACATGGTTCTACGTCAAGTCACACACAGACACATATGTGTACATATGTTGTGTATTTGTGTCATGAGTGTGTGTGCGTTTGTTTAAAGTCTATGTGTACTTGTGCAACGTGTGTGCAGGCGCCTGTATAATGCGTATGTGTATGGGTGAAATGTGCATGCGCATGCGAAGAGCGCATGTCTGCCTGTGTATTCAGTATGCGCCTCGCTGTAAAGATGGACGAACGCATGACTGCGTTATCCATGTTTATACCGAAGCTCTATGCATATCCTGTGATTCAAAAAGGGTATATGAATAATTCACGGGTAATGAAGCGCCTGCATGGTCGAATCTCCCACGCTCTCCATATTGATTATGGGTCGTAAAAGATATTATACGCACGTAAGACTGAAAATCGCATGAATATATAAACTCGTGCTTGAGAAGCGCCTGATAATAGTATGCTGAGAGGGGGGGATGAGGGGGTGCTCATTGTCAGGGGAAAGACAGGATGTGAGGAAATGAGGAGCTGTGTGAGTCACCCTGGAGATAATGAGGAAGGATAAGGAGGCGAGATGAGGTAAAGTAAGACCACAGAAGATATTTGCATAAACAAGAATTCTCACTATCTTGGAAAGTATGAGTCTTGCATGATTTACTTTTATCTGTGATTCCTCAGTCTTGTATCTAACTTAAAACTATAAGAAAAGGAACCGTCTTATAATATACATATATTCATATCCTTCCTCCATCTATACTATATCTATTTCACGTCATTCTTCCATCTATGTTCCAAATACCATCTACCTTCCGTCTATCTTAACTCTTTCTTTCCAGCGATCTCCCATCTATCATATTTGTATTATCGTCTTTCCTCCTTCTGTATTATATCTTACGTACTTCCGTGTACAGTCCATCTATCCTCCATCTATCTTACACCCAAGCATGCCTCAGAATGACGACTCTGGTTCACAATCGTTCCATCATAAGAACAATTAATTTTCCCTTAAATCCTCAATAGAGACACTCACGACCATACATACAGTTAAATCCTCACCATATACATCGATATATGGTCTGCTGCTGGACATGTCTATAGAAACGAAGGGAAATTTGAACATGACACTTACCCAATGGCATATCCTTTATGTAGATAGAAATGAAGGGAAGTTACCCAATGGCATATCCTTTATGTTGATAGAAATGAAGGGAAGTTACCTAAGGGTATATCTTTTCTCTCATACAAGAAAGGAACCAAGTCCCTGATACACAAGTTAGCCTCGACGCCCATCGTCTGAAGTTTCCCAAATACCCAAAGTATCCTATCCTCCTCCTAAGTTACTCAGTGTTCGAGGTGTAATTGGCTTTTCCAAAGAAATTTTGATAAGAGAGGAAGAGAGAGAGAACGCCCCCTCCCTTCCCCCAATACCCCATCCCTTACGTTAAGGCTTAAGGAAAGTTTAGATACTTTGTCGTAAAAGTTGAAAAAATACGTCCAGTGGGAGGATATCCTACGTAACATGATTTGGTCTCAGTTTTTTTTTTTTTTTGAACAACACTTTTCTTTCAAAATGGAGGATTAGAGAAACTACTTATAAGGTGAGAGTGTAGATAGAATACGTCTCTACTTCTATAACGGGATATCTGAATGTGTGTGTGTGTGTGTGTGTGTGTGTGTGTGTGTGTGTGTGTGTGTGTGTGTGTTATGTGTGTGTGTGTGTTATGTGTGTGTGTGTGTGTGTGTGTGTGTGTGTGTGTGTGTGTGTGTGTGTGTGTGTGTGTGTGTGTGTGTTTAAGTGTATGTGTATGGGTTATGTGTGTGTATGTGTTATATGTGTGTGTGTGTGTGTGTGTGTGTGTGTGTGTATGTGTTATGTGTGTGTGTGTGTGTGTGTGTGTGTGTGTGTGTGTGTGTGTAAACATGCAAATACTCTCCCTTGAGACGTCAGAACCTTGATCGGCCAATCATCTCCAGAGGTTAACACAGGCTCTGGCCAGCCAATCCTCAGGCGGGGCAGGTCTGTGAAAGCAAGCGTCTTGGGAGCATTATACATTCACTTTTCCCTAGCACAATACCTGCAAGATATCCTTGGAGTCACCTCTCCACTCTGGCGTGGAGATGGTGAGGTGGTGCAGGAGGGGACGGGAAGGTAGGCGTGTGGGATGGAAGGATGGAAAAGGAGAGGAAGATGACGGTGAAATGTGGAATGGGGGATGTTTGTGTCTTTGTGTGTGTGTGTGTGTGTGTGTGTGTGTGTGTGTGTGTGTGTGAGTGGTCACGAATGATCATGATGGTTTATGGTGGTCTTTATGAAGGGTTTCTGGGTGGTTTATGGTGGTCGTTATAAATGGTTTCTGGGTGGTTAATGATGGTCGTTATGATGGGTTTCTGGGTGGTTTATGGTGGTCGTTGTGAAAGGAATCTGGGTGGTTTATGGTGGATAATATCATGACTCATGGTAATGTGATGGTTTAGGGTTGGTCATGGTAGGGGTGGTTGGTTAATGATAACGATGGTTAGGTTAATGGTAGTTAAGAGTTTGTTCGTCTTGGTGACCAGTTGCCACTTGGACTTCAGTGGTTCCTGGTGATGACGGAACAGTTCGAACTCAGCAGTGGAGGGTTGTCGTGTCCTTAGGGTCGTGTCGTCCTCAGGAGCAGGTGTTCAGGTCATGTCCTCCTCCAGCGTCGTCCTCACAAGGTCGTGTCGTCCTCAGGGACAGGGGATCCAGGTCATGTCCTCCTCCAGCGTCGTCCTCAGGGGCAGGGGTTCAGGTCATGTCCTCCTCCAGCGTCGTCCTCACAAGGTCGTGTCGTCCTCAGGGACAGGGGATCCAGGTCATGTCCTCCTCCAGCGTCGTCCTCAGGGGCAGGGGTTCAGGTCATGTCCTCCTCCAGCGTCGTCCTCAGGGGCAGGGGTCCAGGTCATGTCCTCCTCCAGCGTCGTCCTTAGGGGCAGGGGTCCAGGTCATGTCCTCCTCTAGCGTCGTCCTCAGGGGCAGGGGTTCAGGTCATGTCCTCCTCCAGCGTCGTCCTCAGGGGCAGGGGTTCAGGTCATGTCCTCCTCCAGCGTCGTCCTCAGGGGCAGAGGTCCAGGTCACGTCCTCCTTCAGCGTCGTCCTCAGGGGTAGGGGTCCAGGTCATGTCCTCCTCCAACGTCGTCCTCACCAGGTCGTCTGTTCACTCGGATCTCACGTCTCGTTCAGGCGCCTCACTCGAGGGTCATCGTCCTCTTGTCGGCACCACAACCAACCCTCTTCAAGGTCGTCCTCGACTTTTGGAGTCTTCTCTCAATCCTTCATGTATCATCACTTCTTTCTTTCTTACCTCCTAACGAATGGAGGAGCGTCCGATAGGAAGACTCGTTCGTGTTTGTTCGAGCGTCTCGTATATACCAGCATGCGCACGTAAAATCTGATCCTTCGTTCGTGCACCGTAGTCGCATGACGTCACACAATGGGGGCACCACTTACGTAGTAAACACAGTCAAGCGTAAAGTGAGCTACTTTGACGCAACTACTTCCAATTAGTCATAAGTGTAAAGTAACGGCAACGATACCTTTATTTCCGAACGAGAATTGTTTAGAAGGGTATTAAGCAGCTGATGTGCTTATTGGCATGATCAATCGAGATGTGTTTTTGCATTCTGGGTAATAGATTACTCTGCACTCCTGTTGCAGGCTCATGCAAGGCTGTTTAGCTCGGTTTAGAGGTTCATGCAAGGCTGTTTAGCTCGGTTTAGAGGCTCATGCAAGGCTGTTTAGCTCGGTTTAGAGGCTCATGCAAGGCTGTTTAGCTCGGTTTAGAGGTTCATGCAAGGCTGTTTAGCTCGGTTTAGAGGCTCATGCAAGGCTGTTTAGCTCGGTTTAGAGGCTCATGCAAGGCGGTGTAGCTCGGTTTAGAGGCTCATGCAAGGCTGTTTAGCTCGGTTTAGAGGTTCATGCAAGGCTGTTTAGCTCGGTTTAGAGGCTCATGCAAGGCTGTTTAGCTCGGTTTAAAGGCTCATACAAGGCTGTTTAGCTCGGTTTAGAGGCTCATGCAAGGCTGTTTAGCTCGGTTTAAAGGCTCATGCAAGGCTGTTTAGCTCGGTTTAAAGGCTCATGCAAGGCTGTTTAGCTCGGTTTAGAGGCTCATGCAAGGCTGTTTAGCTCGGTTTAGAGGCTCATGCAAGGCTGTTTAGCTCGGGTTAGAGGCTCATGCAAGGCTGTTTAGCTCGGTTTAGAGGCTCATGCAAGGCTGTTTAGCTCGGTTTAAAGGCTCATGCAAGGCTGTTTAGCTAGGTTTAGAGGCTCATGCAAGGCTGTTTAGCTCGGGTTAGAGGCTCATGCAAGGCTGTTTAGCTCGGGTTAGAGGCTCATGCAAGGCTGTTTAGCTCGGGTTAGAGGCTCATGCAAGGCTGTTTAGCTCGGTTTAGAGGCTCATGCAAGGTGGTGTAGCTCGGTTTAGAGGCTCATGCAAGGCTGTTTAGCTCGGTTTAGAGGCTCATGCAAGGCTGTTTAGCTCGGTTTAAAGGCTCATGCAAGGCTGTTTAGCTCGGTTTAGAGGCTCATGCAAGGCTGTTTAGCTCGGTTTAGAGGCTCATGCAAGGTGGTGTAGCTCGGTTTAGAGGCTCATGCAAGGATGTGTGGCTCGGTTTAGAGGCTCATGCAAGGCTGTTTAGCTCGGTTTAGAGGCTCATGCAAGGCTGTTTAGCTCGGTTTAGAGGCTCATGCAAGGCTGTGTGGCTCGGTTTAGAGGCTCATGCAAGGCTGTGTGGCTCGGTTTAAAGGCTCATGCAAGGCTGTTTAGCTCGGTTTAGAGGCTCATGCAAGGATGTGTGGCTCGGTTTAGAGGCTCATGCAAGGCTGTTTAGCTCGGTTTAGAGGCTCATGCAAGGCTGTTTAGCTCGGTTTAGAGGCTCATGCAAGGCTGTGTGGCTCGGTTTAGAGGCTCATGCAAGGTGGTGTGGCTCGGTTTAGAGGCTCATGCAAGGTGGTGTAGCTCGGTTTAAAGGCTCATGCAAGGTGGTGTAGCTCGGTTTAGAGGCTCATGCAAGGCTGTTTAGCTCGGTTTAGAGGCTCATGCAAGGTGGTGTAGCTCGTTTTAGAGGCTCATGCAAGGCGGTGTGGCTCGGTTTAGAGGCTCATGCAAGGCTGTGTGGCTCGGTTTAGAGGCTCATGCAAGGCTGTGTGGCTCGGGTTAGACAGCCATGTCTGTCTGGCTTTCAGTCACCCCTAGTGATGTCAAGCAACATCCCGAGCTTGTTAAGTTACCTGGCTACGTCTAACTTCACTTACTCATTCATTCCATAATGAATCTCACTAACTTGACCCGTGTTATACTCATCGTTGTTGCCTGGCTATGTTTGCTCTGTTAACGTACACTGCACTGACTTGACGTGCGAAAGACACTATAGGATTTGACCCTTGAGGAAGATAGCACGATCCTTGAGCGAGATAGAACGACCCTTGAGCAAGACAGAACGACCCTTGAGCAAGATAGCACGACCCTTGAGGAAGATAGCATGATCCTTGAGCAAGATAGCACGACCCTTGAGGAAGATAGCATGATCCTTGAGCGAGATAGAACGACCCTTGAGCAAGATAGAACGACCCTTGAGCAATACCGTACGACCTTTGTTTGCTGTATACCACTCCATTCATCGCTTCTCATCTCCTCCCCAGTCTCCAACCTTCGCTTGACCTTCTCTCATCATATACAGACTTCAGTCATATTCCTCAAGTCTCGCCAAACAATCTCTTTCGTACATCACATTGTTCTCAAATTCCAGTGCACGAATTTCAACCTCTGGATTCGACGATATAAGCCATTGGCAGTAAGATCACGGCGGTACGAGCGGTACGAACCAATTTGAAGAAGGAAAAAAAAAAAGGTTATTGAAGAGCCTTCGATGGCTCTTCCAA